>NC_030422.2:16382599-16550099 GCF_001660625.3 Ictalurus punctatus | reverse complement strand
TTCAATCTTTATTTAACAAAACACTACAATTGGAAAATACTATAAATTGATAAATCTACAAGTTGGAAAGTTTGACGTGGAATAGTTAATAAGAGCGCGAGTATAAACACAACGAGGCTGTCGTAGATGAGTTTTCCTGTTCAGTGTGATGTTGTTTAATGTCCCCGAAAACCTCTGTAGTCCAGTTTTGCCACTTGTTATCAACCGCCTTTTTCATGACCCGTAAAAGCTTAAAATACTGATGTATTTTATGTAGTAGAATAAAACATGAAAATCTTTTGAGCTTGTGTCAACCACAGACCTTATTTCAGTCATTTAACCAAAAAAACATTCAAAAACCCCATTGACTTTGAGACGATGTAACCGAAAGTACTAAAATCTCATTTCTGGGTGTTAGGACTTATTCCCGTGCCACTCTATAGACCACGTTTCAGACAAAAAAAAAAAAAAACAAGAATGCTGGCTGTGAGTGATTACCAAAAAAAAAACCTGAATAAATGCGACAGTCAAAGTCTCTGTTCCAGATTCTCCAAAACTTCCAGCCAATTTTCTTATAAAACTACAGAAAGTGTACCTGAGACTACTGACACCAAATATTGATGTTGTTTTGTTTACTGCTTTTATAGTAAATGTTTTAAATGTAGGAAGCATTTAAGTTCATTATTTCTGAGGGCTTCTCTGCTGTACTGCTTTTTTTTCACATCTGCCAAAGACCTTTCCACAGTACTGTACATTTGGGCCACATGTGGCTGTTATTTCCTACATTTGACCTATATACGGCATGGTTGAATGAACCTGGGCCACATCTGAATATGTTTAAAATAGGTGGGAATTTCTCATTTTGATCACCGCTGATTACAGAGGAGTATGGCCATGATCAGATCACACAGGACACACAATTTAATCAATAAAATACATTTTTTGTGAAAATTGTATTTTATTGAAGAAAGTGGTTTGTGGTAGGAATTTATACTTTCTTTGTGGGAATAAAAACAAACAAAAAACCCTTCACTAGCCTCACGTCACGCAAAGGAGACCGAGAGATATGAATGTTCTTATACTGGTTTTCACTACCCTTTATCTATATTCAATATTTACAATTAGAAAATACACATTTTTGAGAAATTTGTATTGTTTGTATGCATTTGCATGGTTTATCTTGTAACAGTCTAGCATTAGCGTCACTGCAGTGACTGTAGTTTGCTCGAGTAATACAGAAGTCATTGTTTTCCAAATTGTCTTTTACAATTCATTTATAAATAGTTTAATTTTACTGTGACATTTGTATGTCATGTATATTGTATATCGTGTATTTATTGTTGTAAGTTAGTGTTCCTTTGGAAATATTTGTTATTGAAAGTATTTCCATCAGATTGCTATCATACATTTGATGGATAACTGTTAGTCGGTTTTTGCCTCCCATCATAAGTGAAGACCCTTAACACTGTGCCAATTCAAATTTTATTCGTCACATTCACAACCATAAACAAACTTGAGTGATGCAACAAATATTTGGTCAAATACAATTTATAAAAGAATGTCATTATATTTTTTATAATACTAGTATTAATGATTTGAGACCATGAATTGGAGAAAACAGCTGACTGGTGATGAATTCAAAACCATCATAGATAAGAGCAAAACAATGCAGGCCATGGACATGGAAGTTAGATTTACATTAGATGGACAGCTGATGGGTAGGTAAATGTGCTGCAAGTAGACTGTGTGACCAGTTTTAATTGCATTTTCAGAAATGTTTACATTGTGCTAGTTAATTTTTTGCATGTTCGCTTGATTAATAGACACAGAAGCACTTAACTCTTTTTATCAGAGGCCAAAAAATGGAATTTTCACTTGTTTTGGGGCTGCCTGTGTTCACTATTGAATTTGTGACATCACACTCCACAACAGGGGTTAATGGCTTATATAATAATAATAATAATAATAATGATGTATTTATATAGCATCTTTCATACAAGGAATGCAGCCCAAAATGTTTTACAATCAAGAAACTTCATGCATCAGGTGCTTTACAAGAAAATCGACATATAATAAATATAAAAAAGGGATAGAACACTATAATAGTTAATACATAGTAAGCCTAAAATCAAGTAAAATGAGAACATAAAAAACAGGAATAGAATACTATAAAATAAAATAAAGTTAATGCATAAAACATCAAAGTACAAACAGAATCTCTGTAAGTCATGGCTGGTTAAAGGCTAAAGTGAAGAGATGAGTTTTTAGCTTTCTTTTTAAAAGATTTAGTGAGCTGGCTTCCCTGATATCTATAGGTGGTGTGTTCCATAGATTTGGGGCGTAATTGACAAAGGCTGTATCCCCAATTTTCTTTCAGCTGTTGCTGGGAATCTTCAGTAATCCAGCAGCGGATGATCGCAATGTTCTTGAAGGCAAATAATTAACAAGGGAATGATCAATGTAGCTTGGTCCTAGCCCATTAAGGGCTTTGTATAAGGAGGAGGATCTTAAAATCAATTCTAAATATTACAAGGAGCTAATGCAGAGAAGTAAAACTGGACTAATGTGCTCTCTCCTCTTGGTTCTGTTTAATAACTGAGCAGCAGTGTTCTGAATGAGCTGGAGTCTCTCAGTGTTTTTTTTATTTGGGAAACCAGTAAAAAGTACATTACGGTAATCGAATCGGCTTGAAATAAAGGCATGAATCAGTTTTTCAGGATCTTTTTGATTTATATACAGTGCATCCAGAGGTATTCACAGCGCTTCACTTTTTCCACATTTTGTTATGTTATAGCCTTATTCCAAAATTGATTAAATTCATTATTTTCCTCAAAATTCTACAAACAATACCACATAATGACAACGTGAAAGAGGTTTGTTTCAAATCTTTGCAAATGTATAAAAAATATAAAACAAAAAAAGCACATGTTCATAAGTATTCACAGCCTTTGCGATGACACTCAAAATTGAGCTCAGGTGCATCCTGTTTCCACTGATCATCCTTGAGGTGTTTCTACAACTTGATTGGAGTCCACCTGTGGTAAATTCAGTCGATTGGACATGATTTGGAAAGGCACACACCTGTCTATATAAGGTCCCACAGTTAACAATGCATGTCAGAGCATGACATGATGAAGCCAAGCCATGAAGTCCAAGGAATTGTCTGCAGACCTCCGAGACTTTACTGTATCAAGCCACAGATCTGGGGAAGGGTATAGAGACATTTCTGCAGCATTGAAGGTCCCAATGAGCACAGTGACCTCCGTTATCCATAAATGGAAGAAGTCTGGAACCAGCAGGACTCTTCCTAGAGCTGGCCTCCCGGCCAAACTGAGCGATCGGGGGAGAAGGGCCTTAGTCAGGGAGGTGACCAAAAACGCGATGGTCACTCTGACAGAGCTCCAGCGTGTCTCTGTGGAGAGAGAAGAACCTTCCAGAAGAACAACAATCTCTGCAGCACTCCACCAATCAGGCCTGTATGGTAGAGTGGCCAGACGGAAGCCACTACTCAGTAAAAGGCACATGACAGCCCGCCTGGAGTTTGCCAAAAGTCACCTGAAGGACTCTCAGACCAAGACAAAGATTGAACTCTTTGGCCTGAATGGCAAGCGTCATGCCTGGAGGAAACCAGGCACCACTCATCACCTGGCCAATACCATCCCTACAGTGAAGCATGGTGGTGGAAGCATCATGCTGTGGGGATGTTTTTCAGTGGCAGGAACTGGGAGACTAGTCAGGATTGAAGGAAAGATGAATGCAGCAATGTACAGAGACATCCTTGATGAAAACCTGCTCCAGAGCGCTCTGGACCTCAGACTGGGGCGAAGGTTCATCTTCCAACAGGACAATGACCCTAAGCACACAGCCAAGATAACAAAGGAGTGGCTACAGGACAACTCTCTGAATGTCTTTGAGTGGCCCAGCCAGAGCCCAGACTTGAGCCCGATTGAACATCTCTGGAGAGATCTGAAAATGGCTGTGCACTGACGCTCTCCAACCTGATGGAGCTTGGGAGGTCCTGCAAAGAAGAATGGGAGAAACTGCCCAAAAATAGGTGTGCCAAGCTTGTAGCATCATACTCAAAAAGACTTGAGGCTGTAATTGGTGCCAAAGGTGCTTCAACAAAGTATTGAGCAAAGGCTGTGAATACTTATGTACATGTGCTTTTTTTTGTTTTTATGTTTAATAAATTTGCAAAGATTTCAAGCAAACTTCTTTCACACTGTCATTATGGGGTATTGTTTGTAGTATTTTGAGGAAAATAATGAATTTAATAAATTTTGGAATAAGGCTGTAACATAACAAAATGTGGGAAAAGTGAAGCGCTTTGAATGCTTTACAGATGCACTGTATGGTCGTACTTTGGCTATGCGTCTAAAGTGGAAAAATTGTTTTCATCACCTTGTTCATGTGGGACTTGAAGTTTAGCTCTCAATCTAAAGTAATACCAAGACTTGAAACCTCAGATTTAATCCAGGGAGATAATTTACCCAGATTTTTAGACATAATTTTTCTTTTTGTTTTAGGGCCGACCAGTAGGATTTCAGTTTTGTCCTCATTTAATGTCAATAAATGATTGCTTATCCATTTATTTATTGCCAGAAGACAGGTAGTAATTGAATTTATAGCTGCAGAATCATTCGGTTCAGCAGAGATGTATAGTTGCGTATCATCCACATATCTAAGGAAACATACATTGTGCTTTCTGGTGATGTCACCAAGAGGCAGCATGTATAATGAGAACAACAATAGGCCAAGGCAGCTCCCTTGTGCAACACCATAAAAGATGTCATGTTTCTCAGATACATGCTCTCCAAGACTGATGCAGAACTTCCTTCCTTTGATGTATGTTTTGAACCAGTTTAACACACAATCAGAAAGGCCAACCGACTTTTCAAGACGATTGATTTGGATGTCATGGTCTATCGTATCAAATGCTGTGCTTAGGTCTAACAGGACCTAAACAACAATACTGGCTCTAATTGAAGTTATTTTGTTATTGAAGAACACTGCGAGTTCTTCACATTTTGATGCAGCACGCTGCAGAGGGGTCGGGGCAGTGTTGTATAGAGAATAATATTCTAGAGTTTCCAGCATTCTCTGTAATAATCTTGTAAAAGTAATCCTTTCTTGCCAGACGTATTGCTTTGTTATAGGTAGTCATGACTTCTTTGTATCTTTGACAGTGAGCAGTCAGCTTAGTTTTCCTCCATTTTCTTTCAGCTGCTCGACAGGTTCTCTTAATCTCGTTAACAATGTTATTATTTAACCATGGGGAGAGTCAATAGACCTCTTTTTGACCTTTAGTATTTAAGGCAGATAATAGGGTATTATTGAGAGAGCAGTCATAACTATGTGGCTCAAATGATCTCATAATATTAGAGAACTTTTCTTCAGCCTTGACATCTAGTAATCTCTTTCAGACCAAGAAGTCCCTTTTAGTCTTTGCTAAGATTATGTTGTTATCAAACAGCACATAGTGATGGTCAGAGATAGGTAGTTTGAATACTGAAAAATGATCAGTGTTTAACCCTGGTGATATTAAGTCTAGGGTATTACCATGCTGATGATTGGCTTCATTTACATGCTAAGTAAGTTCAAAGCTCTCCAGTAAATTCACAAGCTCCATAGCTTTGCGGTGATTCTTTTTGTTAATATGAATATTCAGGTCTCCATTCAGGATGAATCTACCGTATCTAGTGATACCTAGTGAGATCAGTTCTGAAAACTCCTGCAGAAATACTGATGAATATTTTGGTGGCCAATATAATGCAATGATGAGCACTGGCGGTTCTGCTTTGAGCTCAAGAGCAAGATATTCAAATATGGGCCAATTATGTAAATTCGTCCAAGTCAATGTCATTACATATAAATATATGTGTATAGAAAATGGTGGCAATACCTCCTCCTTTCCTGATTTGTCTGACTGACTGATAGAAATTGTATTTTGAGGGACAGGCCTCAGTGTTGCTACACCAGTAGTTCTGTTTAGCCAGGTCTCAACCAAGAACATACAATGCAGATTATTTTTAACAAAATAAATACTTATGAAAAACTGCACATTCTTAAAGCCCTGAGTATCTACCTTCATATTGGTAGACACTCAAGGCTTTAAGAATGTGCAGTTTTTCATAAGTATTTATTTTGTTTTACCTAGCCTACTAGGTATACATTTTTATCATTTTGTTGTAGCTGGTGGTTTACTATCAAAAAGCTTTAGTTGTGCTGTCCGTTTTCTATCTGTACCAACGTTATTGTTGAGAAGTGTGAATTGTTTGCCCAGCAAGGGGCTCACACTCCTCCACCATTCCCATTGCCCTGCTCACCAGCAGCTAAACAGAGTCATTATACTCTACACACAGAAACCCAACAGTGTCCTGACTAAACTTATAACAGACTTGCGGTGATAAAATAATTCATTTGCTTATACTGATTGAAAATGTCTGATAAGTCAATTTCCATCCCACCAGTGGAATGGAACGCCAGCATTTAAAAGGGTTAAACCAGAGTTGTGGTTTTTGAAGATATGTATTTGGTGTCAAATTTATGAATCACTGAATTGATCATTTGTGAAATAAATACACGTGTGTGAAGGTAATTTAATTTTACATTATTTCAGTGGTTCTTAAACTTTTTCAGCAACTTTTTCATCCCCCAGAGTCATCAAATTTTCCCAATTTTGTTTTTTTTTCATGGTAGACTCTTCTGTATTAACTTTCTCAGCTAAGAGACTATGTCCTCTATCTAAAAATGTATCCTTTTTAACTAGTCTTAGGTTTTATCAGCGTGTGGCTAACAGTACTGTACGTACACTAGTATATCCATGGATGTCTCTGTTTGGTGTGTGCTGTGTATAATTTATTTAATTTATTAATATTTCTCACTTTTTATGTAAATCATAGTTCAAAGGACATACAGAAAAAAATTATATATAAAAAAATTATGTTCTAGAATTTCTATGACCAACCCCCCCCACGGCCACGGCCCCCAGTTTGAGAACCACTGATTTAAATGAAGTAAAGAGTCTCCAGGCCTATATGTTTAAAAATGTTATACATAACCTGTATTATATCCATATTCATTTAAAATATATTGTTGTATTCATATTAATTTGTTACACATACACAACTGGGGTGGCTGTGGCTCAGCTAGTAGCGCGGGTTTTCCACTTATCGTAGCGTTGGCGGTTCGATTCTTGGCCCGCATGACTCCACGTGCCAAAGTGTCCTTGCGCAAGACACTGAACCCCAAGTTGCTCCCGATGGCAAGTTAGTGCCATGGCAGCTCTGCTATCATTGGTGTGTGAGTGTATGAGTGAATGAGACACAGTGTAAAGCGCTATAAAAGTGCACCATTTACAACTGTTTTTATATTAGTGTGTTTGTGAAAAGAGAACAACTGTCTAAGCTATTGTAAGAGTATTTAATGGTTTGGTAATGTGAAACCAGAATTACACCTTATTATTATTATATATTATTATTTCTTATTATATATTATATATTATTTCTTATTATATGCCTATATATTATTTCACAGTCCTTTAAAACCACAAATGACCCATTCTGTCTGTCATATTCTTTTGCTAATTAAACTTAATACGTTTGCCACTCGCTGCCAGAAATATACTCCACTCATTGTAGAAGCTCAGTAATCATATAATGTATGCTGGTAGGGTTGCCTATAAACATTTCAGTGAGGAGAACATGCAAAGCCAGGACCCTAGCACTGTGAGGCAGCAGCACTAACCACTATGCCTGGTTACATTTTACCTGAGTATGTTGCCACTGAGCAACAAGTCCTTTTAAAATTTTAAATATTTCAAAACCATAAAACAAACAAACAAAAAAAACGTATCACACATTGTAACTTATATAGTAGGACATTTTGCTTTTGTTTTTTTATTCTTAGTATTACGAGTGGTATTAGGTGTAACAGGAGGAAACCATATGGAACCAGTGGTACTTAGCATGCATTAACTGTGCCAGTGGGGTTTGCTACAGCCTTAGTCACTGGTGAGGCCTGTATAGTTTTGGTTGTGTTAGGCATGGTGGCAAAGCTGAAGGAAGAGCGGTAATCCTGTGGGCACTGGAGGTGGTGTGACAGGCAGTAATGCCATAACCATAGCAGGTCAACATATTCTCCTGTAATCATTGTTACTGTGGTTAAGGGCATGTTAAATGATAAAATTTAAAACATTTATAGTTTCACTGGCTTTTCGTGTGTTGGCCATTGGTGGCAACATATAGGTCAAATCTCAGCTACAGTATATAAACATTCCCCATAAGGCCCAGGGTAAACCATGTCAACCTTTTTGACTTGGCTCACTTATGGTACTGATGTGGCTGTGAACCATAAACAGTTTTCTGATTTGGATGACTCCTGATAGAGCGGTTACAGCATTGTTTTGGCTGTTCAGATGTGAGTCTGATTTGGCCTGTCATTCCCTCCCATAGGTCTGCTGAGGCCAGCTGCTTATGTGGTCCACATCTAGGCCAAAGTAAATTTGTTGATTGGACTGATACGTGACTTCATGTTTTGTTTTCCACTTCTGACCATGGACAAAGTTGCCAGGTATGTATGATGAACAGAGAAAGCAGCAAAATACCAAAACACAAAATATGTCCATTCCAAACTTACAACAGTGTCGTGACTACCATTTCTGAAGGTATATTATTCAAAATAATTTCATACATTTTAACAGTATTACAGGGTTACCAATGTCCTAAAATGACCTATATGGCCATGAGAAACAAACATCTGACGTCATTGTAGTGACGTCTCACAGCCCCAGGGTTGATTCGGAGAACCCAGTATCCTGTCATAGTATCATATTAAGAGCCTTGGGTTCTTCGGTTTTCCCTTCCTCCACCCAAAAACACGCCATATGCGAAACTTGGTAACACGGTAAAATAGATGAACTGGCAACCCTGTGTTGTGCTCCCCACCCACTAATCACGAGGACAGAATAAACACCGACCTAATAACAACTATGTAGCTCTCCGCGCTCTATGGTTTACAATGTGGGCCATGAAAAATTAGTACCAAACCCACTAACATAATGTAAAACATAAACATTATAAAGTCATTGTGGTTGTTTGTTTTTTCAAACCTGTAGATTCGAAAATGGAATGCAAAGTCACAACAAGCCTGGGTTAAATCGAAGATTAAAAACATTTTTTGACGCGAGTTGTTATTGTATTCATCCGCGGCAACCTACAGTCACAAAAACAGCGCTGCTAGTTGAACTGTCCAGCTTTAGTACTAGAGACCACAGTTTATAGTCGACATTTAATTACACTGCAGTCTCTGACTCTGAGCTGCGATGAAGTTCCAGTATAAAGAAGAGCATTCTTTTGAGAAGAGGCGATCAGAGGGTGAGAAAATCAGGAAGAAATATCCGGACAGGGTTCCTGTAAGTAGCTGTAACACTCGAGCTTGTTCAGTCGATTCGACTGAAACCAGAGCGTGTGATCTTATCAAAAATACACACAGCACCTTTGTGTTTTGGTTGCTTAAAGATGAGTAGATATGTGTGAAATCTGTTTAGGTATGGCAAACATAGGATTGCGTCAGTCCTAGATGAACAGCGAGCTACAGACACGAGTATTTAGCAACCAGGTAGCCTTGTGTTCAGTGTGTGATGCGACATCTAACAGCACTTTTCAGTTTGTAAATAATGATATAAAGACTATTCGTCCAGGTGGGACATAATAATAATAATAATAATAATAATAATAATAATAATAATAATAATAATATAAACGTTGGTGCGTTTTAGCTCGAAGCTATTAAGTGTAATCTACAGACACAGTAGCTAGATCTGGATAGCTAAGCTAATGCTTTTGTCTTGCTAATCGAGATACACAACGCTAAGCTAGTAACGGGGGTGCACTTTTGGATATTCTTGAGCTTTACAGGTATTTTATAAAAGTTAGCTGTCAGCGTCGTTAACTGCTGCATATAGTAAGGTGTAAATAAGGATAAGATATTCCTTTATTTATATTTATATGTTTAAATATAATGTGTAAACCTTATCTCCCCTACTGATTTTTGTTCTTCCTCCGCCCCCAGAGTCAGAGGATAGTTCCTGTTTTAAGTTCTCTCACAGCAGAAGAATGTTTGTATTAAATGTTAATTTATTCACATATAGAAAGCTGTTTGTTAACCCTTGTGAATCAATTAATAAAAGTTACACACAGGTCCATAGAGGACAAAAATGCCCATGTCCAAAAACTGTGACTGATATAGTATATATTAATATAAATTTTTCCACTTTCACTGACGTGGATTATTTATTTATTTATTTATTTATTTATTTATTTCCCGTATCAGTTATGATAATAATTAACAAACATTAAATGCTGGTTTGTTTACATAATACCACAGATGTGTTTTTTTTATGATGATAAGAAAAACAGTAATTATTTCGCATATACTAAATGCTAAGCAGAATTGTTTCTTTGAGTATTACAGTCTTTGATATGTCAGTGATTAACGACAGCATTCATTTTGAAGCGTTCATAGTTTTTAAACAGTGTCGGATTAAAAAATAAAACTACCACTCGGTTCCATAAAGGACAAAGATGTCCGTCAAAAAACCGTCATAGAAGTATTACATATCAATATTTTTTTTCTACGTTGATTGATGTCGCTTTTTCTTCCCTTTTTTAATTTTTATTTATTTATTTATTTATTTATTTATTTATTTTTATTTTTTTAAAACCAGCATCAGCTCTGATCATACTTACCAAACATTCATTCATTTTCAGAATTGTAACCCTTTAAATGCAGGTTTTGTTACAAATGCAAATTTCTTTAATGAAAAAATCTTCAAAGCTCACTAACCTTCTTTGACTCATTTACATGGGGTGGGATTGGTGATTTCCAGTGAAGTATCATTTCTTTCTTTCAAACTGTTCACACACACTTGTGATTTTCAGTACACACATACAAACCACAACTCTGACACACACACACAATTATAGCTGCATCATTTATTCGGTTGGTCTGCAGTGCTCTATAATACAGCAGAATCAGGAAAAAAAAGGAAAAGTGTGTATTTTCCCTACAGGCTAAACCTGAGAAAATACTACACATTTCAGGTTTTAAATTTTTTTTTAAAAATTTGTTTTGAAACCTTGCCAACAAAATGAACACAGAATGCATGATTTTGTGCTTTAACATTATGGGAATTAAATATTGCAGTTTGAATGGGTGTAACTATATTGTATTCCTAATCTAAAATAGATTCATGAAAGCAAATGAGGGTGAAATATTAAAGTTTCAATAAGAATACACACCTTTTGCAAAAAATGAAAAAGACAGAAATGTCCATTAGGATGCACAAGGGTTAAAGAAAATGTGAGATTCAGCCCCAGATCTTTATTACTGATAAGCGTTAGGAATATAAACACGTTACTAAAGAATATTACGTATCCATAATAACAAAGAAAAGGTTTGAGTTAAAAAAAGAAAAGTATAAGAAATCAGGTGAATATGAAGGTGTCCTCTCTTAATTTCTGTATGTATTGAAATGGCTGGGATCAGTGCTCATAAACCCAGGAATGAATAGGACACTGAAAATCTTGTGCAAAGATACAACTGGACACTAGGAGTGTTATGTTTTGAAATGTATATGATAAGCGAGTCCACAAATAGCTTGGTATCACGGTATTTATGGACCATTTAAAAACACACACAAGCCAGTAGGGATGGGTGATTATAGACTTAAAAATCCGTCTTGATATTTCATGGTATTTTTTTGTGGTAATAATATAAATGACAATATGAAAAGAGTAACGTTCAACACAATCTTTTTGGCCACAGGTCACATCAGCATACAGTCTTGAGAGAAACACAAACATTGATCCAAAATGGTAAAACTTAATCCTGACCATCAAAAACTATACTATACCAATTATGTAGACTAAAAATATATTGACATTTATATGGCATTATATATTTGTTAACTTAATCACGTGTTTGTGTTCTGGTACTTGAAGCAGGATCGTAGGCTAGCATAAAAGTTGTTAGACTCAAACTGTATACAGAAAGTCAAAGTTAAAAATTAACGAACATAAGTAATCATTTGAGAACTACAACAACGAGCTACGTTTGTAGATGGAAGTTGGGTAAGAGTTAGTCCCCCATTTTTTTTCCGAGTTGAGAGGCTTCAGAAAAATCACGTCATTTCTTGTAAGAGAACGTAGTGAGCATAGATGCATCGTGGGATTTTATTAGGGAGCGAATGTTCCAGTACACTGGAAGGATTTTGCAGTTGATACAGCCCTTAAAATGGCTGACTCCCTGATCAGTGCCCTGATTACTGAACTAGGGAGCTGATTGAGATGCACCCTTAGAAAGATGTTTTGTTTAATTATGGCCAGTTCTTCTGAGTGTTTGATTGACGTTGTGTTTGATAAAGTTATGAACATGCTTGGAGTGGCAGTGTTGGTGCATGTTTACAGCAACCGAAGGGTTTTCAGTGCTGTCTGCATCTGCTGCATGGAGAAACAGAGGTTGCTGGAGTATGATTAGTTGGACATGAGCATAGCTGGAGTAGGGAACTTCACTGGGTAACAATATGAAGGGGTAGATGGTAATAAATTAATTGATGGAAAAAGTCAACAATAAAGTAACTGTCTGATCATACACGCAAAATACACCTGAAATTGTGGCACTATCTCTCTGATGCTATTTGTGGCACTATCTCTCTGATGAATTTGTGTTGCTACTTTCCTCGTCAAGTTGAGAGTATAGCTTCAGTCCATTGTTCTGTTACAGTATATGAAAGCCTATAATGTTTAATTATGTTTATGCACATAAAATGTTGTTTATTAATGAAAATGTGAGATTCGGCATACTGTATGACGAGTTAAGTCTACAGTGTACCAAGGAATGTATATTTTAGAACAACAAGCAAAAGGGATCAATTTCACAAATCAAGGGGATAAGACAGGTGGTGATGTGTCCTCCTGTTTTTCTGACATGCTTAGGATTGCTGCATATAAACCCGGGAATGAAGAAGAGTCTGCAAACCTTGTGCAAGGGTGTAGGCTGAAACGAGATGCATAGAAATAAATATTTGTACTACAATATGAAGGATTGTCAGTTGCTTTAACTAAAGTGCTTGTACAAAGTGTGGAAATGACCTTTGTGTTATTTCACTAAGGCTTCCC
Source organism: Ictalurus punctatus (assembly GCF_001660625.3). Taxonomy (NCBI): domain Eukaryota; kingdom Metazoa; phylum Chordata; class Actinopteri; order Siluriformes; family Ictaluridae; genus Ictalurus; species Ictalurus punctatus. The sequence goes on along the minus strand of NC_030422.2, from coordinate 16,536,942 downwards.
AACACCCCTCTGTTTCAGTTCTGGATCAGTATATAACATGTAAAGGTTTCTGTTTTGTTTTTGTGCTAGGTAATTGTTGAAAAAGCTCCCAAAGCCAGAATAGGAGACTTGGATAAGAAGAAATATCTGGTCCCCTCGGATCTCACAGGTGAGCAATACAGTGAAGAAGGAAAAAATGTAAATCCTAAATATAACCTGTAACTAGGGATGCACCGAAATGAAAATTCTTGGCCGAAGCCGAATATAATGAAAAACTTGGCTGAATACCGAATGCTTTTTTTTTTCTTGTTTTTTCCATTTATTTTGCAATTTTTTTCACCATTGCATAAATGAGTCAAAATGTGCTTTTTACTATTTTGTCTTGCTTTTCAAAGAAAAAAATCAATTACAAAAACTACAATTTCAAAATATTTAACACTGAACATTTTTTTGATAATTCCAGCAGGGATAGGCTACCAACAAGGCACAATATAACTTTAAATAAATAAATGAGTAAAATAAAAATATTTTGATGTGGTCATCTTTGAGCCCCCCTTGAATAGCCTATGTTAGGCCTATAACTGAATGCCGAAAGAATGTAACACTCTGTAGCCTACAACAAAAAAGTGCATTAAAAAGTGCATTGACAAGATTGCAGAAAATGGTTCCATTCTGTTCTATACGGCTAATTATATTGGGGATATATACCGCTCGCGTCCCTGTACACCTCGCGGAGTATTATAGTAGATATAGTATAGTTAGATACGTTGTTAATGTTATGTTCCTTGATAGATTTAGGTCGTTTAAACTATAGGTTCGTTAATTTAGTCCCCGCTGGTTTTTCCGCTCCCAGTCCATAGTAGTAGTTCATGTTTCTTGTTTTGTGTTTTGACCCTGTTTTCTGTGACCGTGACTTTGATTCCTGCTTTGCCCCGTTTATGCCTGTTTGCTGATCGCCCGACCCTTTGCCTGTCTTGACTACGTTTTTTGGATTACGATTTGGATTTGTCTGCCTGCCCTTAAATAAATACGTCTTTACCTGCTTCCATACTCTACTCTCTTACGTCTCGCGAAGTGACAGAATACTCCGGAACAGAAACTAAACAAACGCACGTGTCCACAGTAAACAATGTCACGGTTGTCAACATCCGAAGAGCATGTGCTCGCTGAGCACTTGTGCACGTAGCTCATGTATGCACGCACCCCTTCATCTCTCCGAGCGTGCTGCTGGAAGTGGAGGTCGTGACATTCGCACGTCTCACTCTGGTTGCTAGGCTATTTGGTTGCGTCATCAAACACGTCATTGTTTGGTCAAATTTATTTGGCCTTTTCACTTATTCAGCCGAACATCGAAAGTGTTTTTTGTTTTTTTTTTTGTTTTTTTTTTTGCTTTTTTTGGCCAAGTAATTTCGATTGCTAAACATTCGGTGCATCCCTACCTGTAACAGGTTTTGACCACTTTAACATGCATGTATAATATTCCTTACGCTTTTGGCGAACGGAAATCCGAGAGCTCCCCGGCTGTAATTCATGCAGAGTGATATAATTAGCGAAGGCGTTATTTAACTCCTGGCACTGCTGCAAAATAATGACTCCCTCGTTAGCCAGACCGAATCGATTATACAACCAGGCACTGGAGTGAAACGAGAGTCACGTTATGTCATTTCTGTGTTTCTGCTGCAGTCGGCCAGTTCTATTTTCTCATCCGAAAACGAATCCACCTAAGGGCTGAAGATGCTCTGTTCTTCTTCGTAAACAATGTCATTCCTCCTACCTCTGCAACTATGGGCCTGTTATACCAGGTATGTCACGTCTGAAATGGTGCTTTTAAATCTTTTGTGTTCTACATTGTTGTATGCGGTTTCTCATTCTCTCCTCCCCCTCAAGTCTCTTCATATATTGCATTTCTTTACTCAAGAAGTAATATCTCTTTATATTTTTTTTAGGAGCATCATGAAGAGGATTTTTTTCTCTACATTGCCTACAGTGATGAAAGTGTGTATGGAGAATAAAACCAAAGGGAAAAATAACTTCCCACCTCCTTTTCCTTCCTTTTACAAGAGTATATAAACCCATATCGGCAGCCTAGAGTTCAGAGCTTCTGATACCAAATGCACTTTTCCATGTTTCTTTATTTCCATTCATCCCCCCCGCCCCCCCATTCTGGAGTTTGCTGTAGTTTTGGTATTTAGTATATCATGAAGGTCATCTTTCTTTATATAATCGTTTTTTCAGTATTGGTTTTTAGAACTGGCCCCAAGCTGATGCTGATTTTATTCGCCACTTGGCAGCAGTAGACTATTGGATGGCATTTAAATGATCAAATTAGTTTGCCTAGATTTTGAAATTGACCTTTTTGTTTCACTAAAACCAGTGAGTTGTTCTCCCAGGGAATTGCACATTTGAGTGCTGCTGATGAACCATTTGCAAAAACCAAACTAAAAGCGAACTTTTCTCCTGTTATGTTTCAAAAATATTCTTTCAATATAATATGAATATATAATGAGAATTATTGTACCTGGATAATTCTAGGTCATTTGATTTGAGATTGTGTATCTTAGCTGATTTATTTAGCAGTTTTATTATTTTGTTGTTGAGCCTTTTTCTTTTTTTTTTTTTTTCTTTTTTTTTTTTTTGAACTCGGTATTCAGCTGCATTTCTGATACCCTTAACTTGAGGTGACCATAAATATAAAATAAATATAGCTGAACTATCCCTGTCTTTGTCCTGTTTGTTACAGTAGACTGGGTTATTTGATTCCTAGTCAATAAAAAGTAAAGTAGGGTGTGTAACTTCACATTAGTCGCACTCTTGCGTACATCCAGAAATCGGAGCATTGTATAATGTGTGTGTATGTTTGTTCATATTCAGTAACCACTTTAACTTGCTCAGGGTTACTGTGGTTCTGGAGCCTCTCCTGAGAACAATGGGAGGCGGGGATACACACCAGTCCATCACAGGGCAACATGGACATGCATTTACACACTTGGGGATAGAAACAGAAACAGGTTTGGGAGATAGGAGAAAACTCGCATGGACAAAGTGGAAAATATGCGAAACTCCACACGGACAGGATTGAACTCCAGGACCCTGGAGCTGTGAGATGGCAATGCTACTCCTTACACCACCATGTCAGTTTATACACTATACTGAGTGATAAAAGTAGTGGCTCACTGATTTAAGGTTCTATAAAATAGTGATCGAAAGATTGAAATCCCAGGACTGCCAGGACGCATCAGTTCCAGCTATAATGTGAGTGGCGATGTATCACTACACAGTCTGCTAAGAACTACAATACAGATTATATATTAAACTGGGACACCACAGTTGCTTTTCATTGTGTCACTATGTGTTTGTGGTAACTCCGCTGTATAAAAGTTTTTCTCCACAGCACTTTCCTAAACAGTGCTATTGTTCACAATAAATGAGTGTAGGGTTAACGTGTCAGAAACTTTCCGATTCTTAAATACTAGATGAAAAGGTTGATTCTGAAAATGATATTTTAAAAGATAGACTCCATAGGTCATTTATTATTATTAAGTTTTTTTTTTTTAAACATAATTTTGGTCTTGCATGTCAAATTGTTCTTGACTTTAAGGGGTTCATCTGTCTGTAGATATTTTAAATATTCAAACATTTATGCTATCAACTGGTACACTATGTGGCATCTGACCGTCACACATGTGGTTCTTCCCCAAACTGTTGCCACAATGTTGGAACCGCACAATTGTCTGGGATGTCTTTGTATGATGTAGTGTTGAGATTTCCCGTCACTGTAACTAAAACGCCCAAACGTTTTCCAGCATGACTATGCCCTTGTGCATGATGTCCATGAAGAAATGGTTTGGAGTGGAAGAACTAGAGTGGCCTGTGCAAAGCCCTGACCTCAACCCCACTGAACACCTTTGGTACGAACTGGAACACTGACTGCACCACAGGCCTTTTCATACATCAGTGCCTGAGCTCATTAATGCTCTTGTGCCTGAATGAGTAATTTCCTGCAGCCATGCTCCAAAACCTAGTGGAAAGCTTTCACAGATGAGTGGAGGTTATTATAACGGCAAAGGGGGAATAAATCTGAAATGAGGTTTTCAAAAAGCAACTATGGGTGTGATAGTTAGGTGTCCACAAACTTTTGGTCTTGCAGTGTATAATCCTGTGCAAGACACAAACGTATTAAAATTTTATATATTGTGTAGTATGAACATATACTCACTTTTCTACCTGGCTTTTGTGTACTTAATAAATTTTACACTACTTTTCCCTGTAGCAACTTACACCTCTGTTACTGGACGTATCGTGATTTATATTCCAAGTATATGATAACTTTGTACTGCTTTCGGTTAGGCTGCCATCATTAAAATACAACACAACTCTGATTATGTTTGTATGAACGCTAACACAATAAGGACTACAAATCCCAACAACCCCAGTCAAACTTCCGGTGTGTAGTTCCTAGTAAAGGGAAAATAAAAGTCTCTAATATAAATACTATGAAATACCATGGAAACAACGCTATCTTAAAGACGCTATCTTTAATTTACATCGCGCTATATTAGCTGGCTTAACGTTCAGAAAGTCAGTGTTTTCATTTATTAAATAAATCTGAACTTCTGAATTACTGGACATATCTGAGCAATGCCTCAGAAAGCAGCCAAAGTGGTGGTTGAAATTTACGTCAGAGCGGTAAGAAGCATTAAATCGTTTTCTCTGCTCTCAGTAAAGGGAAAATAAAAGTCTCCAATAAAATACTATGAAATACCATGGAAACGACGCTATCTTAAAGACGCTATCTTTAGGGGTTAGGGTTAGGGGGTTAGGGTTAGGGTTAGCTAAACAAAACTGAAGACACATATAGTTGTTTTTGTGTTTTATATAGTTATTTAATGTTTATCTACATGGTGAAACGGTTCATGATTGCGTCAAGATTGCGTTTTTTCTTAAAGGAACAAAAAAAGTAGTAATAAACAATACATAGACGTTTGAAATGCTGAAGCCTTGCAGAAACACACACACACACACACACACACACACACACACACGCACACACACACACTATGGTTTCTATTGTTTTTTTTGTGATAATGGCTCAATCGCATATGGCTTTGAATGCCTATATAAGTGCACTAGCCTACATAAGGTATAAAACCATGGCTTACACACCCTTGATAGTGTGCTACATTTCTACTATAGAGCCATTTGGCTTTCAGCTTATAGTCAATGTTTGTGTAAACCACAGACCAACCCTGGTCCGGGAGTACCCCCTTTTGTACTCATCTAAATGATTTCCTGGCTCTAACACACGTGTTTTTGTGATGTACAAATGTACTAAAATGTACCGGATGGGGGTACTCCAAGCCCTATGGTTGGGAACCTGTATTTTAGATGTCTACATATGTTTGTGTTTCTAGGTGACCTGTCCTGGAGTACACCTACCGGCAAAGGATGACATTTACCTCAGCGTGTGCCTGATGAACCAGTACAGAATGTCACAGTGTCTACCAGCTGTATTCCCATTACTATTTAAGACGAAAATGACGTTTGACAAGGTTTTTTAAAGTGGACATTTGCAATATTTAAGGCTTGTTTTTACAGGGTGCTTATACCTTTTGATCTGCTTCCCTTTCTTTGCAGATATTCAAGTTTGCCAGTGATCCTGCAGATGTGGCTGAAATGTTGCAATGTACACTAGGAGTGCATTCATTTTCCTATTTTTTCCCTTATTGCACAAAATGAGCAAAAACAAACACAAGCAATGCTTATGTAACAATGTGTGTATGTAGTCTTAATGCATCAGGTGCTGTTTTCTCTACTGCAGGTGAAACTGTTAAACTTAAGCTCATACAGCTGATTCCCCCGGGTAAATTCTGCCGCGTTACGCCACTTGATGCATAATGTTACTTTCAGGAAACAAACAAAAAAATGGTAATTGAAAGCACTGAGAGTAATAGTGTGGGTCATTTCTTCTTGCTTGCAGTTGGGGAAGTGTTGGCCGTATATGAGGATGATGCTAGAAGTTTTCTTTTCCCAGAGCCTAAGCTGGTGCCTTCTTTTTCTGGGGTAGACTGTAAGGTGCTAATGACAAGAGAGCCCACTTTTCCTGTAAGCTACTTACTAACTGGAATTGCACTCTCATAATTAAGATAGAGCAACATAAACATATAGTTGCAAAGGGGAAAAAATGTGATCCTCTTGGAATTAATTGGTCTTCTGTATTAATTACTAATAACATTTTACCACACTGATATTCATCTGAGTCAAACACAATCACACATATGTTTATCTTATGGTGCTTGTGAGGACCTTCCACTGACTGTTAACTATTAATGCAGCAAATTAATACTATAATAATACTATAACTACTCCTAAATCTAAACCTAAGCCAATAAAACCTAACACCAGTAACTAAAAAGAACAACAACAAAAAAAACCTGTCTGATATTCCTATACAAAAATATAATTATAAAACACACTTATTCATCATTCAGAGTCCAGGATGGAAAAAGTATGTGAACCCTTGTACAATGTGGTACATTGGTAGAACCTCCTTCAGCAGCAATAACCTGCATCAAGTGTTTTCACTTAACATGCTTAACAGTAGGAATGAGGTTTTTGGTGTTTGTAATGGAAGGACACCACAGAGGAAACAACTGCTGCACAATCAAAGTGGTTCACACACTTTTCCAGCTGGGAATGTGATTGATTAATGTCTTCATTCATTCATTCCTCTTCAGTAACCACTTTATCATGGTCAGGGTTGCAGTGTCCGGCGCCTGTCCCAGCAAGTGAATTATTACTGTGTAATCATAAAATACAATCGTTTATGTGTTATTAGTTTAGAAAGAATGCATTTGATATTATAACTTGGATGAAAATATACACGCAGTATGTGTAATAAGGGCTCTCCTGGCTCTTCCCTCATAGGGTATTTCTCCAAGGTTAGAGTTCTCCACCAGGACAAAAATCAGTGAGTGCTCTGAGGAGGATCTTTTCCAGAGTCTCCCTGTGGTATAGTTATAACTTTTTGCAATGTGCATGATCTCTAATAGCATCAATCATAAAACATTAATGTGAAACAGCACATATTACATTAAATAATTTCTACTCTTATTTCTCTGTCTCCTCATTAATTACCAGAGAGTAATAACAAGGAAAAGAGCAAAATCGTCCAGGCATCAGGGCTGCTTCTCTGCACTGGGAGAGACGCCGAGGTCCCGTTCCCTCTCTCCGTTCAAGAGCTCAGGTTCAAGCCGGTGTTGTGTGGAACTCCGTTTCCCCATCGGGATAGGTCCCCCCCCCCCCCGCCCAAACTGAGAAAAAAGTGCGCGCGCACGAAAACCTCGCCCCCGAGATGCTGTGCTCGTACCACTGAGGTACTATGGAAAGCCCTAAGGCTCAAAACTAACGTTTTTTTAGTGACTTTTATCTGCAGAATGTTGTATTCCAGAAGTGAACGGCATATTTTATGACTGTCTAGTTATATTTTGAAAATTGGGTACAGAATTTATATTTGTTGCCTTTTTTTATGTCTTTATTAACACAAACACCTACTGTTATTTCAATCAATAAATAATGTTATATTTGTGAGAGAGTTTTCATTTTGAATATTGTAGACTTCTGGAAGATATATGTGTGCACTCACACATAACTGATTTTCTGGGCTAAATATTTGACCATTCTCAAAAGTCACAACACCTGGACATATTGATCATATTTTTCTTTTTCCCCCGTAGTGCAATTTTTTTTTTAGAAATGCAATTGTGTGATTTTACCACAAAAGAGCTCCACTTTAGTTAACTGTTTAGAGTAAACTAAATCTGATGGTTTTCTGTCCCAACAAGTACAAAAAAGAAAAAGTAAAAAGAAATCGAAGATAAATACAATATCGTACAAGTTTTAGCTTTTATCTTCGTCTTAACACCACCTCTATTATAGCAAATTTGTCCATAATAGCAGGGGAGCACATCCTGACAACTGAGAATGGTACTGTCAGATACTCTTCAATAAGAAAGAAAACTTATACATGTATCAAATTCATACTGCTGACTTGTTTACTCACAACAAGTAAGTCCTGGGTATTTTTTTTTTTTTACCTGCTATCCCTAAATTTGTCCTTCATAGTAGGGGGATTGCATCCCGACAGCTGTTAATGGTGCTGCCAGATACAGTTCAGTAGGAAAGAAAGCTCATACATCCGTCAGTTCATACTGCTCACTCGTTTACTCACAACATGTAAGTCCTGTGATTCTTTAGAAGATTTGTAGAAGTTGTAATAAATACAAAACTAAATGGCAACATGGGCAATATTTAACACTAACAAAAATGGTTGAAAACAATAAAATGTGGGGATTAAATAAACATTACACACACAAACACATGTATAGCCATAACATTAAAGCCACTGACAAGGTGAAGTGGATAACAATGATTACCTCAATACAGTGGCAGCTGATGGGATATATTAGATAACAAGTGGGAGGGGGGACCTATCCCGATGGGGAAACGGAGTTCCACACAACACCAGAACAACTGTGAAACTGTAAAAAGACGTGTAAGTCTTTCATGCTCTTATTACCCAAACAGCTTCATTTCATTTCTTCATTCTTAATTTTTATTATGCATTTGTATATTTTTGCACTTGTATGTTGTAAAGTGTAGCGTCCAGCAGGGGGCACAAAGTTCATTACAGCTGATAGATTAGGGAACTAATGTACATTTCGAGAATAAACAACAACTAAAAAAAAGTTACTAGTCAATGAGCAATTTACAGTCATGTGAAAAAATAAGTACACTCCATGTTGGACAATTAAACATTTGATCATCTTTGAAACCATGCCTATTAATAAAGTTGATATAATTGAGCAAAATCACAAAGAATATCAACTTTTTCAATCATTTATTCAACAGAAATATCAATAAATGTGATATTCATCTGTAAGTATACCATTGGCCGAAGACGCTAGTATTGCCCCCTTTAGCAGAAATAACTTCTTGTTGGGGTTTTGCACGCTTGTCCACCAGTCTTGCTGAAATTTCTGACAATATTCTTTCAGTTGCAAGACATTTGAGGGTTTTCTTGCATGTACTGCCCATTTCAAATCCCCCACACAGCATTTCAATAGGATACATATCCGGGCTTTGACTACGAGGCCATTCCATAACCCTCCATTTTGTCTTTTTGAGCCATTCCTTTGTGGATTTGCTAGAGTGATGCCAGAGATCATGGTCAGGGCATGAACGCTCCTATTTTTAAATAAATATATATATATATATATATATATATATATATATATATATATATTTTTATATCTGTCTCTAAGAAAAACAGCTGATTAAAAAGCCTAACATATTGTCTCTCAAAATCTCCAGGGGAATCAGGTACTTAAAAAAAAAGAAAAAAAAAGAAAAGAAAATTAAATCTGATTAATTTCAGATTAAGGTTGTAATTCTTGTAACATGGTCACATTACGGCAAACAAATCAAAGGTAAATAAATAAGCCATTTTGTATATTTTTGCACAGGGACATTTATCCAAAATTACACAGGTCACTTGGTAGGTGGTATGTTTTTATATTTTAAGTCTTATATTTCATAGTAGAGAGCTTTATTGTCATTCTAGCCATATACAAGTATATAGTAGGATAAAATAGCAAGAAGTGCAGAAAGCTGCGATACAGGATAATCATTGGAAAACGAGTGGACCCAGTACATTATGCACAATCCAGTAGCAAAAAAATGACTACAGGCATGCCAGTGTGGAACATTCAGTACAACCAAGTCTAATCACCACAACCAATTGTACAAATGTAACATTCAGTGAGTGTTAGGAGTGAAGTATCACGTGTGCTGTCCTAACCACAAATGTACTGAACCAAAGGCATGTTTGGTGTCCAAAGTTAGAGATTTATGGCTAACTTTAGCAACGTGCAAACTGTATGTATGAAGCATGACACATTTGCCTCAGCAACATGATTTTTGTGTGAATAGCAGAATGAGTGCTGTGTGGGATAAATGGTCTAGCAGTGCTATGCTCTTTCTCTCTTTTGAGGTAAAAATACATAAAAATAAGTGTCAATTTCTGTCAGACACATTGTCGTATTTTCTCTAAACAATGACTTCGAGTGGATTAAAAAAAATGTTTGTGGAACCAAGAACAATAGCACCACCAGTGTTTGGGCTATGACTGATTATTTTTCTAGCCCAGTGGCAGTTGTGTCAAGTGATTACATTTGGTAAAACTTGGCCTAGGTTTTGTGTGCATTACAGCTTTTTTTTAAGCCTGCATTGATAAGCAGTGATTGAGAAGGTGAATGTGAAATACAGTAGTAGGTGTAGTAAATATTGATCACTGCTTTTTCATAAATTCTTTGGAGATAGTAAGTAGACTGAGCAAATGTAGTACTATCAAAGTACAAATTGCACGAAGGGACAAATGACAGAACTGTTCGTTTTTTGTGGTCTAAATGAAATAGCTAAATAATGGCAAGCACAGCTTTTCTGTTTACCACACTTGAAAAAAAATCTGTCAGCATTGATGTTGTCTATCTGTGCTTCAGTGATGTGTTTAGTGGACATGTAATAGTTTTATGCCTATGATGAGACCCTGTTATGTAAGGCTCATCTATAATGGTTTTATAACAGTAATGCTGATAGTAGTTGATGGGTAGTGATTTGCATTTTTGTTTTGATCTATCTCATGTTCTATTGTTCATAGATTTTCATAGATAGCATGGTCATAAACCACATCTGAGATTACTTAACAACTCAAGGGTGTTTTTGAGGTGACTGTGTGATTTAGCCATGCAGTTTGCACAATGATAACCCGCAGCTATACAGATTTGCTTACTTGTACACTACATTAGCCTAATGGCTCCAAATTTTGGACACCAGAGTTATCTTCTTGACAGGTTTACAGTTAACTTTAATATAGAGCACTGTGCAACATTTGTCATCTCTATTTACCTGGTGGAATCCCTTGTAGGCAAGTCCTGACACATTAATGAACCTTCTGTCTGTTTATTATTTCAGCTCCCTGATTATAAATCCTCAGGTGCAGATGATCTCCTTGACAACACAGATGAGCCATCCCAGTGTAATCGCTTATTGGGATATGAGGGATCTCCCAGCTCAGCTGCACTGAGTCGCTCTAAAATGGCGTGCCCAAAGCTTAATAGGTTTGAGTGACTGTGTGTGTGTGTGTGTGTGTGTGTGTGTGTGTGTGTGTGTGTGTGTGTGTGTTTTATGTGCTTGAATGCCATTGTCCCCTCTTTTTCATTTATGGCCACTTTTCCTCTAGCAATATATTACATGACATTGGGTTGCACTCCTGTCACTCTGGTCAGGAACAGGAATCTGAGACTACAGTGGGCACAGGCTCACCAAAACTGGCCAGTTGAAGGTTGGAAAAATGTCACCTGGTCTTTCTCCAATCTTCAGTTTCAATGCACTTGTGATCTCTGTAGACTGTGTTACATTCCTGGAGGAAGCAGTGTCGCAGGACCCCTTGTCCCATGAGTTTACGCTATTTTTTCTAAATTTCTATACTTTAAAAATATAAGTTTACTTTTATAACATGTAAACATATCACCGATTCTATGTTAAATAAAAACAACTGTAACATTGCGCTGTCACTAAGCTTTCATCTTTTACAAACATCTACGACTAACTTGTAGCCTGCTAGCATCACCTTACCGCTAGCCTTATTTTACGTTTTACATTTCTCACTCCTCCACCGCTGTTTATAAAGGCAAATATGTCGGTTGTTTCTCCACCTTTGAGTGCAGGTGAGGACTTGTTCGAGCTCCACATGGTGCAGTTGGAGGCCATGGTAACAGATCTGCGACCTACTCGACAAGCAGGTCCAGTTGCATGAGCGAAGAACCGTGCTAGAAACATCTCGTAGCACATTCCGAGGTAAAGTTTGGTGTTCCACAAGGTTCTGTTTTAGGCCCACTACTTTTTATTTTATATATGCTACCTCTGGGTCAAATAATTAGTAAACATGGAGTTAGCTTCCACTATTATGCTGATAATATACAGCTGCATGTTTCAGCAAAGCCAGATGACAAACAGCAGCTTAATAAAGTTGAAGAATGTGTAAAGGACATTAGACACTGGATGCTTATTAACTTCCTTTTACTTAGTTCAGACAATACAGAAATACTTCTACTAGACCACATGCAGCTAGAAGGAAGCTTTATGATTACACAGTAACTCTGGATGGTCTTTCTGTTACATCATGTGCAGCAGTAAAAGACCTTGGTGTGATTATTGACTCCAGTCTTTCATTTGCCACTCATGTAGATAATATTACTAGAATAGCATTCTTTCATCTCAGAAATATTGCTAAGTTAAGAAATATAATGTCACTACATGATGCTGAAAAATTAGTTCATGCTTTCGTCACCTCTAGGTTGGATTATTATAATGCCTTACTGTCTGGATGTTCCAGTAGGAGCATAAACAAGTACCAGTTAGTACAGAATGCAGCTGTAAGAGTCCTTACTAGAACCAGAAGATATGACCACATCACACCTATCCTATCCACAATGCATTGGCTCCCAGTAAAATTTCGCATTGATTATAAAATACTACTACTGACCTATAAAGCACTGAATGGTCTCGCACCACAGTACCTGTGCGAACTTTTGGTGTGTTACGATCTGCCACACCTACTTCGATCAAAAGGTGCAGTCTATTTGTTGGTACCTCGAATAGTGAAGCCTACAACAGGAGAAATAGCTTTCTCTTACAAAGCCCCACAGTTATGGAACAGCATTCCAGTTAGTGTTCGGGACTCAGACACAGTCTCAGTGTTTAAGTCCAGGCTTAAAACATATTTATTTAAACAAGCTTACCATGATTAGACTTTTTTTTTAACGCAAAGTACACAGTCTTATCCATTACGGGATAGTAAGCATACCTAACAATCTCTCCCTCTCTTTACTTCCCTCTCTCTCTCCACTTCTGTTGAGCTACACATGATATTATGGAGATGCCAGTGATCCTGACCCTTTCTGTTCTGCGGACCTGCCTGATCCATCCTGATGCCCTACCTCTGGATGGAGCTCTCAACAACTGGCGGCTACATTCCGCCACTGAGGACGATCCCATGCAGTACAGCCTGGAGATTGCTGAGGATGGTGCCGCTTGAAGTTACATGGAAATGGTTTTGGACTTCAATTCCACATGGACTTTCTTGCTGTGGTTGCTGGAACTATGGTTGCTGCTATGGCCTTAGGACTGCAATTACCACATGCAATTTTGCACTCAGGTCTCCTTCAGTGAACAGTGGATTAGTTGAACAAACAGACTTTATATAAAAATCATAATGAACTTCCCTTTACTTTCACCCTCTCCGTTGTTACCCAGATGAGGCCGAGTTCGCTTCTGAGTCTGGTTACTCTCAAGGTTTCTTTTCTTAGGGAGTTTTTCATGCTCAATAGGGATAAATTCACACACTTTAAATCTGTATCCTGTGTTTATATGTTTCTGTAAAGATGCTGTGAGACAATGTCCATTGTTAAAAGTACTATACAAATACAATTTAATTGAAATTGAATTGAATTGGACTGGAACATTTGGGTTTCAGATCAAAAGATGATGAGATGATGGTTCAAAATTTCAGCTTTCATTTCCTAATATTTACATCTAGATGTGTTAAAACTTAAAACATGGCATCTTTTATTTGAACCCACCCATTTTTCAAATTATCAAAAATATTGGAACACGGGACTGAGCGGTGTTTCTTGTTGCCCAGGTGTGCCTTGTTAAATTGATTGTTTAATCAATTAATAGCTCTGAATGTCTGCCCTTGGTTTGAGTTATGGGTTTCACCTGTGAAAACTGCATTCAGTTGTTGTTAAAAAGGATAAACCAACATGTAGACAGGGAACTGTCTATGGGAGAAAAGCAAGCCATTTTGAAGCTGAGAAAAGAGGGAAAATCCATCCATCCATCCATTTTCCATACCGCTTACCCTACCACCTACCACAAGGCAGGGAACAACCTGGACGGGATGCCAACCCATCACACACACATTCACACATCCATTTACACATTATGAACAATTTGGAAATGCTAATCAACCTATAACGCATGTCTTTGGACTGGGGCAGGAAACCGGAGTACCCGAAGGAAACCTCAAAAGCATGGGAGAACATGCAAACTTCACGCACACAGGGCAGAGGCTAACCACTAAGCCAATGAGCCAAGAGGGAAAATCAGTCAGAACCATTGCACAATCACTGGGAATAGTCAATGCAACAATATTGAAATGCCTGAAAAAGAAAGAATCTGCTGGTGTACTACCAATGAGACATTGAACAGGTCGGCCAAGGAAAACCACAGCAGTTGATGACAGAAACATTGTGAGAGCTGTGAATAAAAACCCAAAACAACAGTCAGTGACATCAAGAACAACCTCCACAGGGCAGGGGTGAAGGTATCAAAATCCACTCTTTCAAGAAGATTTTGAGAGCAGAAATATAGAGGCCATACCACAAGATGCAAATCACTCATCAGCAGTAATAATCAGAAAGCCAGATTGGAATTCGCAAAGAAATATAGAAATGAGCTTCAAAAGTTCTGGAACCAAGATTAACCTCTATCAAAGTGATGGAATGGCCAAAGTGTGGAGAAAGTAAGGATCTGCTCATGAATCAAAACATACATGTACAATGGTGAAACATGGTGGAGGTAGTGTCATGGCTTGGGCTTGCATGGCTGCTTCTGGAACAGGCTCACTAATCTCTGTCTAAACTCATAATGGTAGTAGCAGAGTGAAGTCAGAAGTTTTCAGGAATATTTTGTCTGCCAGTTTACAGAGAAATGTATCCAATCTAATTCGGAGGAACTTCACCATACAGCAAGACAGTGACCCAAAACACACTGCTAACACAACAAAGGGAAAAATGAGAGGGGAAAAGTGAAAGGTTTTAGACTGGCCAAGTCAATCACCAGAGCTTAACCCAGTTGAGCATTTCTCCTTCTGAGGTAACTGAAGGGAGAAACACCGGAAAAAAACAAGAACTGAAAGTTTAACTGAAAGTTGCAGTACAAGCCAAGAAAATCAACACAAAAGAAGAATGAAAGCAAAAGATATGCAACCAAATATTTAGTGTCATTTACATTAAGTCTATCTGTTCCAATACCTTTGTTCACACAACAGTTGGGTGGTCTGCCACCAAAGGTGCCATATTCGAACACAACTAAAATTAAATATCAGGAAATGAATGCTGAAATTCTATTACAAATCAATTGTCATCTATATTCATCTTTTGATTAAACCCAAATGTCTTCAATAAAAACAAAAGAATTGGCCTTGGCATTCCAGTGCTTTTGGAGGGGACTGTATAAACAGTTATCCCCTCATCTGATCTTGTTAATAAGAGAAAAGACACTTTACAGCTGAATGTTACAACATTCAGTAGTAAAGATACAGGAGACTCCTTCAAAATGATTAAATAATGTCTCTGTTCTGTAAGTCCATGTGAACTAACTGTTACTATAAAAATAATACTGTATTAGAATTATTGCACTGATCTAAACATTTGCCATACAGCCATAAATATTTTAATATTGCATGTTTTATTTCAAAAGTTCTTTCCCCGAATTCATGCGAAGAAGTTCAGGAGTTTGTGCGCAGTCTCCTCACCTCTCCTCGAGCCATGCACAGACTGGCCTATGTGAGTAATACACATTTACACACACATATGCCATAAATGTGGCATGTTTCATGTTCTTTCCTCTCTGATGGCAGGGTGCAACAAAGTTGAAAGAGACGAGGTGTTAGAACGCAGATCCATATCACAGCCCTCGACTTTGTGAGAGCAAGGGTAAAAATGGCTGTAGATTTCTAAACACCTTCACAAGAATGCCTCAACATTAAAAGGATTTTTTCATTATAGAATATAATGTAATTGTATTATACAGTATATAATATTATCATGATCATTTAATTAAATCAGTTCAGGAAAGTCTCCCTGAGTGGAATGTTCGGCTGCTTTTTAAGGTGGACACAAGCCTGTTTTTTCTCTCCTCTTTCTGAACCACTGATTTACTGTGAATTGGATCACACTTCATTCAGGGGATGTGCACTTGTGCATATATGTGTGTACATTTATTTATTCTTAGATAACATGTGAGAATAAGTCATTAACATGTGGTGTTCTGCTTGTTGTCTGTGACGATCGATTAATTTTCCAGACAATAATAAAGGTACAAAACCAAAAAAGAGGTCATTGAACTTGAGCTGATTTCCCAACATTACAGAACATGCTTAAAGTAATAAGATTTGTCCAGTTAGTAACACCTCACAACTGTGTAATAATTGAACTCAATATACAATTGTTCACTGTTTAGTGATTTGATTACAGTGACTAAAACAAGCTTTCAAACTGCATTCTACAGAATAAGCCTGTGTGTAAGGCAGAAAGAGAGAGAGAGAGAGCGAGAGAGAGAGAGAAAGAGAGAAAGAAAGAGAGTGAGAGATGCCTGATTCTGAGCAAACCACAGGTGTGTCGCCTACAAGGCCATTAATAAGCAATGATGTGTCAGCTGCAGCTGTCCATCTCTATCTAATGATACTGCGTCTATTAGCATTATCATTTAACTGGATATTTATTTTAAGGATTGTTCTGGGAACATTCTGATCTTTTTTAAAAAAAAAAATAAAGTAAAATAATATCCGACTTTTCCTCAGTTCATGATTTTCTAAATATACAAGTTATACATTTTTATAAATCAATAAATAAGCTAATGTAGTAATCAAGGAAGCAAAAAACAGTATACACTCAGATTTGTTGTATTTTATTCATATGTAGTTACATAACATGTTGAGTTATACAGTAAGCTAACTGACTGTAATTGATTGAGACTCTGACAAAAATGTGCTTTGAACAGCCTATACAATGTACATTCTGATTCACCATATTTGATATCAATCATATCATCATAACAATGATCAAACAATTCCTCTGCCACTTCTAGCCCGGCTCACAAATCCAAAGTTGTACATGAAAATCAATAATAACAAAATAAATTGATTGGCACTATCATATAACCACATCAACTGTAGTCACATTGATGGGAATATTTCATAACACTTTATATTCTCTCTGCACCTGTGCGGAGTTTCCCAGTAGCTTTTACACTGCGTTTATACACACCAGGAAAATGAAAACGGTTAAAGAAAAAGATAGGAACGGCTCCTCTCATTGAGATTCTAAGAAAGTCAGCAATGCTCCATGGCTATAGCATGCTTTGTATGCATGGGAGGAGGAGTCCAGTTGCCTTCATCCTCCCAGATCAATAGCATTATCATGCGATAATGGCACTGTAAAATAGCTACCGAGAGGGAAACAAAATCATCCAGGATTCATTCATT
The DNA here is from genome assembly GCF_001660625.3 of Ictalurus punctatus. NCBI lineage: Eukaryota > Metazoa > Chordata > Actinopteri > Siluriformes > Ictaluridae > Ictalurus > Ictalurus punctatus. Next base: position 16,519,577 of record NC_030422.2, on the reverse strand, counting down.
CTTCGAAGGCCACATCTGAGGTGTTCATCATATTGCTTCATGCAATACTTCATTAAAGATTAAAAGCTTCCTTCATACTAAAACATTCAGTTTGGCACAAGTTAGAGATCTGCAATGCTCATAGCTTACATCTCAACAGCAAGTGTTCAGACAGTATGGTAAGATTCATGAATTCAGGGCGAGATGCTTTATAGTAACCCGCTAAAAGCCAATTACAAGGCTGAGCAGTACCATATTGCTTTTTAACACTACAGGTCATAAATATATAAATATTTTGTTAAGGACATGCTTTTTGTTGCAGTACATACAGTATACACAAATCGGCTTTGTTGGCACAGTAAAAATCACACATATTTAACATACTTCTAAAGCAGAACAGATTTTTGAGCATTTACATGAACAACTGTTAGTATTAAACCATTAAAATCCCACAACGCAGATAAGAAAAATGTTTAAAAAGTGCCTTTGCATATCTCTTGGCAACAGGACAACACATTTTGGAAGCACTCACAACATTTTTTCCTCAATTCCATGAAAGACTTGGCACAAAGAAAGTAGTAGGTTCAGCACAGTAATAGGGCAAATGTGGGGAGAGAACAGTAATGACAGCATATGTCTGCATTTGAACGTGTCCTCAGGAATGAGCCTCCCCCGTTTTAATGGCACTGATTTCATTTTTCTTTACCTCTGAATTCTTCTAGAGGTAATTCAATTCAATCATCCATAACTGACTTGGGACTAAAACTGTGAGGTCTCTGTAAAAGAAATCGCATCACTTTTGTCCACAGTGAAGCCACCATTGACGTAGGATTTCTTCTCGCACTCTTCATCATCAAGAGTGGTCTCGAGGGCGAACGGATTGGCCACGTCGACATCAGAAGTAAGGTCCATCCTTTCCAGCTCTCGCTTTGAGAGCTTCTGGACTATTCCAGCACCAAAGGCGTCCCCCAGCACGTTGACCATAGTGCGGAAACGATCGCTAAATAAAAGAGTGAGGGAGAAAACAATGAAAGTTTCACAATGACCATTACAGTGTTAACAATGACAATATTCAAACTGAAAAAGAATAATGCAAATAATGTTTAGTACACATAGATTAATCCAATATGTGTACATTTTAACCAGGTTTGATTCTGCTTAATAAGTGTAGCCTTCAGGGGTGTCCTATTTCCTTGCTATTTCTTGAAAATGCTAACTTTTCAGTACAGGCTACTTGAGTATCCCCTCCATCTCAGAGCCCAGGGTATTTTCCCCCTCAGATGGCAACATCGTCTGAGGATTAGAAAAGGTCGGCATTCATGCGGTCCATTAAACCACCTAATGCCAGCCTCTAAGCCTTAAACTGAATTAACACCCTACACACACTCCTTCTACACTAAAGGGCACAAGATATACAAGTTCTGTGTGAGACAAGACTGCAAAAAATCTCCCAGCTTGACTGGTCTTTCTTGACACTAAGTTGTCATACTTATGGATTTGTAGTTATCTGTGTTTGAGTAAAATTTATTTTAATTAAGACTATATTATTAGTACTGGATTACAAGATTTTAAAAACATGTTAAAGGATGCAATTGTCTAGAAAATTTCCCAGACACTCTGTCTAAAAATATTATATGTTATGATTCCATTATGTATGTACGGTGCCCACTACTAATATTGGCACCCTTGGTAAATATGAGCAAAGAAGGCTGTGAAAAATTTGTCTTTATTGTTTAACTTTTTGATCCTTTGTTAAAAAAAATCACAAAATTTCTCTGCTCTCATGGAAATCAAACAATTGCAAATACACACACACACACACACACACACACACACACACACACACACACACACACACACACACAATAACTGTATATATACTCACCATTCACTATCTACTTTATTAGGAACACATTCATGCAATTATCAGTCAATCATGCAGCAGCAGTGCAATGCCACAGTCAAAGTCATAAAGATCACATTTTCCTCCCCATTCTGTTGTTTGATGTGAATATTAACTGAAGCTTCTTACTTTTATCTGCACACATACAGTATCTCACAAAAGTTAGTACACCCCTCACATTTTTGTAAATATTTGATTATATCTTTTAATGTGACAACACTGAAGAAATGACACTTTGTTACAATGTAAAGTAGTGAGTGTACAGCTTGTGTAACAGTGTAAATTTGCTGTCCCCTCAAAATAAGTCAACACACAGACATTAATATCTAAACCGCTGGCAACAAAAGTGAGTACACCCCTAAATGAAAATGTCCAAATTGGGTCCAATTAGTCATTTTCCCTCCCCGGTGTCATGTGACTTGTATAAGGCTATAAGAAGATTGCCAAGACCCTGACACTGCGCTGCAACATGGTGGCCAAGAACATACAGCGGTTTAACAGGACAGGTTCCACTCAGAACAGGCCTCGAAAATGGTCGACCAAAGAAGTTGAGTGTACGTGCTCAGCGTCATATCCAGAGGTTATCTTTGGGAAATAGATGTATGAGTGCTGCAAGTATTGCTGCAGAGGTTGAAGGGGTGGGGGAGTCAGCCTGTCAGTGCTCAGACCATACACGCACACTGAATCAAATTGGTCTGCATGGCTGTCGTCCCAGAAGGAAGCCTCTTCTAAAGATGATGCACAAGAAAGCCTGCAAACAGTTTGCTGAAGACAAGCAGACTAAGGACATGGATTACTGGAGCCATGTCCTGTGGTCTGATGAGACCAAGATAAACTTATTTGGTTCAGATGGTGTCAAGCGTGTGTGGCGGCAACCAGGTGAGGAGTACAAAGACAAGTGTGTCTTGCCCACAGTCAAGCATGGTGGTGGGAGTGTCATGGTCTGGGGCTGCATGAGTGCGGCCGGCACTGGGGAGCTACAGTTCATTGAGGGAACCATGAATGCCAACATGTACTGTGACATTCTGAAGCAGAGCATGATCAGTATGCAGTATTCCAGCATGATAATGACCCCAAACACACCTCCAAGACAACCACTGCCTTGCTAAAGAAGCTGAGGGTGAAGGTGGTGGACTGGCCAAGCATGTCTCCAGACCTAAACCCTATTGAGCATCTGTGGGGCATCCTCAAACAGAAGGTGGAGGAGCACAAGGTCTCTAACATCCACCAGCTCCGTGATGTCATCATGGAGGAGTGGAAGAGGACTCCAGTGGCAACCTGTGAATCTCTGGTGAACTCCATGCCCAAGAGGGTTAAGGCAGTGCTGGAAAATAATGGTGGCCACACAAAATATTGACACACTGGGCCCAATTTGGACATTTTCACTTAGAGGTGTACTCACTTTTGTTGCCAGCGGTTTAGACTTTAATGGATGTGTGTTGAGTTATTTTGAGGGGACAGCAAATTTACACTGTTACACAAGCTGTACACTCACTACTTTACATTGTAACAAAGTGTCATTTCTTCAGTGTTGTCACATTAAAAGATATAATCAAATATTTACAAAAATGTGAGGGGTGTACTAACTTTTGTGAGATACTGTATATATACACTATGCCGCTGTGAAATAATTGGCTGATTGGATATTTACTTTTTTCATCCAGATATACAGGTGTTTGTAATAAAATGGACAGTGAGTGGATGTGGTCTCTGTCTATTTAAACTTTCAATTACTTCACTGCCCTGGAAGACTTCAAATATAAAGTATATTATTCCCTTATGTGTTTTCTGCCACTTCCTTACATACATCATGTGTATTCATATATGTTCTGATTTATACAGTTCTGTCTAATATACTGTTATGTTTTGTGATGAATATGAATCTGAATCTAATTAGTCATTCAGATACGCACATCAGCCAATCAACAGTCACAATTAAGGTGACATCATTGGCTGGAAGGCCTACTGCTGTCAGCACGATCACCATGGTTACCAGTCCAGCATTAGGGACTCCAGCTGCTCCGATGCTGGCTACTGTTGCTGTAATACTGCAGAGATAGCGTTAATTAAATTACTGCTGAGTTTTCTGGTTTTCAATAACAAGACATGAATGAATTAAAAAAAAAAATTGTTGCACTAAAATCTTCATAAAATAGTAACAAACATATAGCTCAATTTTTTTTTAATGCTAAATGCTGAAAATTCTTCCTAGATGCGAATGGAATTTGATCTTTACTTACCTAATTGTCACTATTTTTCCCACATCAAGGTCAAGACCATTTAGCTGGGCAATAAATATGGCCGCTACTGCCTCATAAAGTGCTGTACCATCCATGTTAATGGTGGCACCTACTGGAAGGACGAACCGGGTGATCCGCTTGTCAATCCTATTATTTTCCTCTGCACATCGGAAAGTGACTGGTAAGGTTGCAGAGCTAAAGGAAGGCAAGTTTAATATTTAATGTAATAATTGTAGTTCTCACTTCACTTCAGTTTCCAATATTGACTACTTTCTGACTTTAATTTTTCACAAATATATACACACACTGATCAAAAAGAACAAAACAATTATACTCTAAACTAGTAATCTTTTTGACCCCACCCCCCACCCCCCCTCAAATAAAAATAACAACTCTTAATCTATTGTACTATAGTTACACACTACACACTATCAAACCCTGGTCACAACATATTAACTGACTATGATGTCACAACAGCTTTAACTCAGTCACTTTTTGACCATTTAATCTCTGATTAGCAATTATGTTTCACACTGTTTAAACATTGTAGAATGTGTTAGAATTTGAGTCTCACCTTGAGGAGATCATTAGAGCTGTTACCAAAGCCTGTGCCATCCCCAGAGCAAATGTGAATGGATTCTTTCTTACAAAGGCAAAGTAGATCAGGGGTAGGAAAATAATGGCATGGATGGCAAGCCTGTTAAGTCATAAATAGCATATAATTACTGTGCATATCTGAGTCAGTGTAGGATAAATAATCCACCCTTTCTGCAGTAGTTTTGAAAAATGCATATTAGGGAATGGCACATTTCGAATTGTTCAAAAAGTTCACCAGACTACTGCCAATTAATTTCATACATCATCATCATCATCATCATAGTCATAATTAATTAATCAATTAATTAATTAATTGATTAATTAATGTGGATTTGTGCTTGTTCAGCTACAAGAGCATTCGTGACGTTGTCACGATTTCCCCCTAAGCGCGACTGCACGAGCACCTGCTTTTCCGTTGTTGACAGTAGTGACATTTGGACAGGTGTGTTTGTTTATGTTTCTGTCATGTCTCCTCCCTGTTCTGTCATTGGCTGGGATTTTCACGTGTGTCTGAATCGCCCTCAGCTGTGAGCATTTACGACACTGATCATGTCCGCTTATATACGGCGCGCCTCCCAGCACACAACGCGGAATATTAGAGTAGTTTGAATGAGTTGTAGTAGCTTAGTTTAGTGTCCTTACCATAGTCATAGTCATAGTCATAGTCATAGTCATAGTCATAGTCATAGTCATAGTCATAGTCATAGTCATAGTCATAGTCATAGTCATAGTCATGTTTACGCTGGTTTCTCCGCTACCAGTCCCGCGCTATTGTTCATGTTTCTTGTTTTGTTTCTCGACCCTGTATTTCCGTGACCGGGACCTTGATTCCTGCCTCGCCCCTTTATGACTGTTTGCCGATCGCCTGAACCTTGCATGCTACTGGATTACGTTTGTGGATCACGTTTTGGATTTGTCTGCTTGTCTCTCTCTTAAATAAAACTGTTCATACTGCGATTGCATCCTACCTTATCTCCGTTACATCACGATACGTGACAGACGTCAGACACTGATGTCAGGCTAGGAGGCCTGTGGGAACGGTAGGTTTTCCTATTCATCCCAAGTGTTTAATGGGATTGCGGTCATAGGCAAACCATTTCTTCATGGACCTCGTTTTGTGCACAAGGGCATTGCCATGCTGGAACAGGTTTGGGCCCCTTAGTTCCAGTGAAAGGAAATCTTAATGCTACAGTATAAATAGACACTCTAGACAATTGTATGCTTCCAACATTGTGGCAACAATTTAGGGACGACCCACATACAAGTGTGATGGTCAGGTATGCATAAACTTTTGGCCATATAGTGTACAATATGTATGTACAATATGACAATATGTAATAAGTCTTAAGCACTAAATTATTTATACAAAGTTTGTTAAATTTGTCAGCTTGCAGACTAGATTTCAATCTTGTTTATGTTTTATTTTATTCTATGCAGTTCTATGTAATTCTACCTTTTGGTAAATATAAAAGAAATAACTTGTTTTAGTGCATATAAACATTAGTGCACAAAGGGGCGCTAATTATAATTCACACCTTGCGAATTCACACAAATAGTAGCAGATAGCAGTATATCAGCACTACTGTACACTGCCAGAGTTCTGATATCATTTAGGTGCTCAAACTCATTTAGCATTTTCCTAACCACTTCTAAATATTAGCCGGATAAGTGACCTTTTTTGTGAAAGGGCTAGTAATTAGTAAATTAGTCAAATTAGTACCAATTGGATTAGTAAAATTTTTTGTCCCAGTTTTCTTTCTGAAAATGCAGTTTAACCCCAGCAAGATCATAGATACGTATGTACTATATAAGAAGTAACTGCAATGTACTTCATTAATAAATGTTTATCTATCTAGTTATCTAGGGAGGGATCATCATTAAGAGAAGTGGAAGCAAGTTGTAATACAATGGAATAGGGAGGAGTGTTCACTTTAACGTACACCCTGCAATTTTAGCAAGGTCATGATAGCACTCTATTTATCTTCTATCCAACCATGTGAGACTCGGAATGTTCTTGCTATGACTCAGCGGCAGCAGTTCTAGCCTCTTTCCTTTCCACTTCAGTTAGCTGCAGCTACAGAATTTCCTCACGGCTGTTGGGTCAGCAGCATTATTCATGTCATTGGAAATTTAGCGGAGCGTACATCCATTGAAAGGTCTTATTACTGTATACATAGGTTGACCAATTTTAGAAGTCCTTGGTTCTTATCTGGTCAGGGACAGGACCAGCCAATATAACACATTATCGTGGATGAAAAGGCTACCATCACTGCAGTAGTAAATCCACTTCACTGACAATCAATAAGGGAATGTTAGCATTTCAGCAGACACTCACCCACTAAGCACAGTCACCATGTATAGGCCCATTTTCCTGAAGATATCCCAGTCCTCTACCTCAATGATCTTAGCAGCAATCAGAAATAGGATCCCCACTGGCATGTAACTACAAAGTCAAAAACAAGAACACTGCCATCAGGACTTAAGATTAAAGATATTTATTAATTAATTATTACTATTGAATATAGTATAATGAAGCATTGAAGAAAAGCTACTGACCACATAATGATATGGACCAATCTCATGGTGGCCTCATTCAAGGCATCAAAGATCTCCAGCAGTATACGTCCCCGTTCTCCCATTTTGCCAATTACCAGTCCAAATGCAACACAAAACACAATAAGGCCAAGGACATTGATGCCGTCTGAGTATGTACCCACTATAGTGTAGTCTTTGGTGAGGTTCTGTTGAAAGTAGGCAAACAGACAGTTATTTTATGGGTGCTACTGTCCAAAACAATGGTTCGCTTGTACCTGAAGTTTTTCATCTGTGTTACTTTAATTGAGAGGTTTGTTACTAGACTTGTGTTTAGGGAAAAGCCCATTTTCTCCTTTACCTGTGCAATAGTTGCCAGTATGGTGGTGAAGGGTGGGAACGTAGTTGTAGCCAAATTGCTGGTATTTGTAACAGGCAGTTCTATCTCCTTGCGCTGAGTCTTGTACTGAAGGAGAGATATACATAATTCATTCATTCATTCATTCATTCATTCATTCATTCATTCATTCATTCATGAGAGAGCTATCATTTACCTGCTGAAAACATGCCTGCACCAGATTCTCTGGAAACATATTCCTAATGAAATAAAAAGCACCACAGCTGAGTGTTTATATGACATTTTAATGGAACATAGGTATTAAATAGAGATGGCAATGATCAAATGCCCAAGATCTACATCTGGCCAACAACAGCAAAAAAGAAAAAAAGAAAAAAAGGTGGATCGGATATCAGAGACGAAAAATAAAAACAAATTTGTTCCAATCATGTAAGAAATATATTATGAATTTCAAATAGTAACAGTATAAAGCAGGTTAAAGTAGGAACATAATAACAAAAGCCACAAGGCCTGGTGCAAAGAACAGGAACAAACAGTTGTTTTTTTTTTCAAGCATAATAGTTGTCAAAGAAAAAGCGATATTAGATGATACTCAAGGTTTCAGTATCAGTATCAGTAAAAAAAAAAGTGGCACCGTGCCGTCTTTAGTATCAGATATGTAATCAGTTATTTGATTTGTCATTAAATGTAACAAAGGCTCAAACAATGAGGAATTAGTTACCTGATAAGATCCATCAGAGTGTCAACAGTGGTGACATTTGGAGTGGATCCAGCTCGGTCAATATTGTCTGCTGTCTGTGAGACTCCAGGTTTAATAGCTGTTACCAAGATTATACCTGTTGGGATATTAGGGTATTGAGTGAAGTGTTTTAATGTAGAAAACTAATGTTTTCCACATCATTAAATTATAATTAAAAAAAGTTGTGTTCCTAATGCTCACCAAGAATGACAGCTATGATCGTGGTGGAGAAATAGTAGATGACTGCACGGAGTCCAATGCGGCCTGACACTTCTGAGTCAAGAGCTGCTACTCCTGCAGAACAAAAGGTTTATTGTCTGCTTTTTCATAGTAATTTTAGCATTAGTTTAAAATAATAACTTTCACTCAAAATGAATATAAAATGACAAAACTGGCACTTATGTGCAACAATACAGTTTTATTTGCACACTAGAGACAAAAATATTATATTGCATTTGGATTTCTGCATATTGTGACTATGATTAATTAAAGCATTGATGAACATTGATGAATCTTTTTGTAATTGACCTGCATTATTTTGACCAATGCTGGACCACATCAATGGTGGGACTCATCAACACACATCTGAATCCTCTGAGAATGATTCAGGATGGTCACAGCACGTTACCTACTGGATAATGTGGTTCAGTGATAATGATTAACAAACATTATATTACTCAGCCCAACTTGTTTGGATCAGTGAGGCCAGGGTTTCACCTGATATGTGACTTTTTCATGGCCTTTCTGTCAGCTATTTTTCCTGTACACTCTGATAAAGGCAGATAATTATGTTCCATCAGCAGCAGCCACAGCTGTAAGAGCAGCTATATTACATTTACATTTACATTTATTCATTTAGCAGATGATTTTATCCAAAGCGACTTACAAATGAGGAAATACAAGCAAAGCGATATATCAAGTGGAGAACAATACACGTAGTGCTACAATACAAGATTTTTAATTAAGTTCCGGTGAAGCAAAGTGCGCAGAGTAGAAGTGTAACAGCCGGCCTAATTTCTTTATTTTTATTTTTTTTAATAATGTGGGGGTTGGCAGGTTAGGGGTTAGTTAAGTGCTCATGGAAGAGGCGGGTCTTTGGTTGTTTTTTGAAAATAGTGACAGGTGCTGCTGTCTGGATTGAAGTTGGAAGTTCATTCCACCACTGAGGGATGGTTAGTTTGAAGGTTCTGGAAAGGGACCTTGAGCCATGCTGAGTAGGCACTTCTAAGCGTTGGTCATTAACCTATTGAGTGAAGGATTTGTTAAAAAAAAAACTAGCATATGTAATTTGCATACACAACATGGTGATTAATTAAACAAATGATTGTGAGTGTCTGTCTTATATATACTCAACTACACGTAGGTGAGGTGTATTTATTTTTCTGAATGCGTATGATCTCCGATCCCTCAGACATCACTGTCTTAAAAACCGTCATGAGTCTGTGATGGAGATCCTGACATGGGCTTGAGAATACTTTGGTAAACCTTTGTCATCTCACCATTCGGCGCTGCATCCACAGATGAAAGTTTAGGCTTTACTATGCAAAAGCAGAAGCCATAAATCAACACTGTCCAGAAGTGCCGCTGACTTCTCTGGGCTTGGTCTCTGAGATGGACAGTAGCATAGTGGAATCGTGTTTTGTTGTCAGACGAGTCAACATTTCAAATCGTTTTTGGACAAAACAGCTGCTGTGTTCTCCAGGCCAAAGAGGAAAAGGACAATCCAAGCTGTTATTAGCGTCAGGTCCAAAAGCCGGCATCTGTCATGGTATGGTGGTGTGTCAGTGCCCATGGCATGGGTAACTTCCACATCTGTGAGGGCACCATTAATGCAGAAATATATGTACACATCTTGGAGCAACATATGCTCCCATCCAGAGCAGGACAACGCCAAACCACATTCTGCCCAGATTACAAGTGCATGGTTGCGTAAGCATAGAGTGCGGGTGCTAGCATGGCCTGCCTGCAGTCCTGACCTGTCTCCGATTGAGAATATGTGGCGCATTATGAAGCACAAAATCAGGCAACGAAGACCCTGTACGGTTGTGCAGCTGAAGAAATGCATAATAGATGAATGGGGGAAAATTCTGCTTGTTAAATTTATCCACCTGGTATCTTCAGCGCCCAAACGCTTAATAAGTGTTATTAAAAGAAAAGGTTACACAGTGGTAAACAGTCGACTGTCCCAAATTTTTTGGACTGTGTTGCAGTCATCAGATTTGAAATGAGTGTAGATTTTCAAAAAGAAATTAAATTCACAAAGTAAAACATCAAATCATGTGTTAATAATGTGCTTTCAGTATAGTACAGGGCGAATTGAATTTTCATTTGACTGTTTTGTTTCTTTTTTTTTTTTTTTTGCATTTTCCATACTGTCCCAACTTTTTCAGAATTGGGGTTTATTTACTAATATAAAAATGCTTAAATTAAATTCTTGAATATTTCAGGTACATCTACAGTTTTCCTTTATGCAGTATAGTATTTAAGATGCTCTTAAAGGAGGTGTTTGTAATTTTAAAATGTATTTCTAGACCTTCTGTTACGGAACCGCAGGCAGATGGAGCTGTGGCGACAACGTGCACGAGCGGCTTGAGAGCATGTGCACATGATTGAAGTGCGCATGGACGCTAAAGCTGTGACAAGTGTTACCAGCTGTCGGCAATCAAGACACTGGTTACTTAAACCCCTCGTGTTGCTGCACACATCGTGCGGCATTAACCTAACGTCAAGTAAAGTAAAACGGAGAAAGGATTAATGGTGTAAGGACTAACAGAGAAGATGGAATGAATAATGGTGCCAGGTTGTGATGTTGCCATGCTCTGTCTGTTTTCCTGTTCCTTAGCTTACGCTTTGCGAAGAGTGTTTATGCCATGCCAGAATTAAGATTGTGTATGCCCTGTCAAAGTTAAGTGTTTATGCCCGGTCATAGATAAAAGTGCTCATGTCCTATCATGGTTAAGTGTTTAGGCCATGTCATAGAGAAGAGTGCTTCTGCCCTGTCCTAGTTAAGGGATGTGTTCATGTCCTAGTTAAATGTATGTTTGGTGCATTAATTAAGCTACTGGTTATAGGCATAAGCCTGTCTTAAGTTCTTGACGTTTCATCCCGAGTTGCTTCACGTTTCATCCTGAGTTGAGGGATAGGTTTTTCGTTGTAAGTCTTTAGCGTAAGTTTAAATAAAGACTGTACTCCTGCACTTACTTCCTGTCTCGAAGTCCTGTTTTGTAACACCTATAATGTAATTTCAAAGATTGTTTGGGAAGCTGTGTTTCACTATTTCCATGCAACTATATTTTCAAGCTGGAAATAAGCTCCACCTCGTAGCACTTTTATTTCTAAAAGGAAATTCTAAAAGAAAATCTCCAGTGCCTAAAAAACTTTGAGGTCTTACATGTTAGTTATCATAAACAATAGATTGTTACCTGTTATCATGCTGGAGATGATGAGGGGTAGGATAACAAGCTTAAGCATTCTCATCAGGAGCTCTCCAGGGAAACCAAAGTATTGCTTATCAAGGTGCGAGAGTGCAGCATATTCCCTCACTAACACACCCAGTCCAATTCCTGTAAAAAGAACGTGTGACAAACACATACATGGAGAACTTCTTAATGAAGGCTAGTAAAATTCCACAGAAGTACTAAAATGTGCACGAGCATTGTCTGGTTGATGAGTCACAGGCAATTCATTACAACAAACTTTTGCTTTATATCAGTAGGCTCTCCAGAATGATCCCTAGAGGAGAAGACTGTTGTCCATTTTGCTCTCTGATTAGTTTGAAAGTGAAGGGATGTTCAAATCCCTTTCAAGCTGTTAACAAAAACAAACTTTTACAGTATTGGTACAATCTATTGAAAGCAAAGCCATCAGATGTGCACACATCTTTATGCAGACAAAACTGCTACTATATCAAAACAATGAGCACTGCAATAATTATAAGCTCTGTATGATGTCTCATACTGAAGCCTGGAATGATAAATGCTCATGTGAATGAGTCTTCTACACTAATTAAGGTCATGCTGATAAAATACTGAGAAAGTCCTGTCTTTACAATAAAGATCCTGACAGTGCATCTGAGTTACTTTGAGCTCCTGATTAAAATGATATGGTAATAAAACAACATGGAGTCCTAGTCAAGTGGCTTTTATTGTCATTTCAACCATATACAGCTGGTACATTACACAGTGAAACAAAACAATGTTTCTCCAGGTCCATGGTGCTACATAAAACAACACACTAACCACCTGAGATGAAACAGAACTAAAGATCTACTGTACATATTTCTACATAAAGTGCACATGCAAACGTGTGCAAACAACACAAGACAGTACAGTAACTACTAAAAACAGGACAATGAGCACAGTAAGAGACAGTGTAGTGCCGGCCAGTACACAGTTCTTGTGTGGAAGAGTCAGATATAACAGGTAGTGCAAAAAATAACAATATAATAAAAAATGTGGTGAATATAAACATAAAATACTATGACTTAGTATTCAGTACATTAGCTTATACCATATATGGACATAGCAGTTATTGCTGTAGCAACCAGGTAAAGAGTATAGTGGTGACAAGAAATCATATATGATATATATATATATATATATATATTTTTTTAAGTGCATTAGCATAGCAAATCATATCTTGGAATCCCAAATTTTACTGTAAGAAGTGTTAACACAGAGGAATTTGGCGTACTGTATAATCCCAGGATATGAAAGTATGGCTTGGCATGGATTGCTGAAAATATTGGATGGTACATTCTTGCAGGACTTACATTTTAGAATCATAAGTGAATCATAATTTGTACTGCTTGTAAACAACATTTCCTTGGTTGTAATGTTAAAGATAAAAAAAGTCAGTGAGTCATTATTACTAATGAAGTGCTGGAAATGTTGAAATGCTGCTGTTCTTAACCTATCACATTTAAAATCGCCAATCCAGTAATTCAGTTTTTTCTTTTAACTGCACGGATGAACCATAAATCTGAAATCTTTCTGCAGTCCATAAACAAGACTGAAATGCTGGTTTTACAACCCAAACTCTGCATACATTCCCATCTACACGAATATTGGTTAATATGTTATGATAGTTGGGGGACACAATGGCACAGTGGATAGCACTGATGCCTCACTGGGTCTCTAGTTTGATCCTGATCTCAGGTAAAGATTTGCTTGTTCTCTCAGTGTGCCTGTGTGAGATTCCTCTGGGTTCTCCGGTTTCCTCCTACCTCTCAAAAACATGCCAGTGGATTGGTGACTATAAATTGTCCATAAGTGTGAATATGTGTGTACACTGTGTCCTATGATGGATAGGCATCCCACCGAAGGTATATTCTAATCCCCGGATGTTCCTGGTACAGACTCTACCATGACTCTGATCAGAACAATGTGGTTACTGAAGATGATGAATGAATGAATGTTCTGACAGGTATACTTTTGCAACATATTTAGTAGAAGTATGAAATTGAAGAGATGAGGTTGAAGAGGTTGCAGACTAAAGTTGGGTATGTTACAAGACAACTTTACTGCTCTACATTGCTGACACCTTCCCTATGTCATCCATGCTATTCTTTCTAGAATTTTATTTCTTAATTATCCATATGGTTTTGGCTCTATATTGGGGATTCTAAATTACAGATCACAATTTTAAATAATAGTTCTGATAGGCTAGGAAATGTTTACGTGAAGTTTTCTTCTTTATTCTTACACTGGCGCTACAAAGCTAATGTTTCTGACATGTGAGAGAGCACAATTAGAGTGTAGTTGAGCATAATGCAAACTGTATAGCTAAATCATTATACACTTGTCTCATACAGCTCAAATATTAAGTAATCTCCAATAGACATGCTTATGTGGTGTCTGGTACTGTATGGCAGTGGTCACCAACCCTACAAACCTTTACAAACCTAAAGACTCTAGCTCCAACCATAATTATGCCCACCTGACCACCTAATCATCGCGCCCACCTGACCACCTAATCATCGCCTTAAGAAGTTCTTGATCAACTAAAACAGATGTGTTAGATTTTGGTTGGAGATGAAACCTTCAAGGAAGAGGGTTGGTTGGTGGCCACTGCTGTATGACACACTGACAAATATAAATATGCGCAAAATCCAGCACAGGGCTAAAAACAGTTGTTGCAGCCATCTTGAAACCGGAGTTCATGGTCAGGTGGGAGATGCAGCCCAAAGTTTGGAGGTTGAATTATATGTTAGAAGTGGTTTGAACCCCAAACTGATTTGTATAATTAGATTTTTTGAAGCTATTTTATCACGCAGTTTTTATATAAATGACAAATGTTAGACAAACTCTCTCTTTTGAGCCAAGTGTGTGATAAATTCAACAAGGAGTTTAATGAACCTAATGAAACTTCCTACTTGTTAACAACATTAGACTCATAGCTCCAGTGCACAACAAAAGATATGTTGTGAAAGGTGAAAACTGTATACAAATCATTTTTGGAGAAACTATAACTTAAATAATAATAAATTGTTTTTTTTTTCTTCTTTTTTCCCCCTTTATGACTGTTGAATTACCAGCATCTTGTGCTGTACCGTTTTGAGATTTTGAAGGTTGGGCATTAACTTTATTGCTGTAAAATACTGTATAAGTGAATAGCTGCAATAAAGGTATTGCTTCATTGTCAGATGGGCGATACAAAAATGCAGAACTGTGCAATAGTATGTCTTTATGGGGCAATCAGCTATTTAGAGCATCTTACAGTTCACACACCATGAAATCATATAGTATGACTTGTATCAAACACATGGAAGTACATCGCAAAGCAGGATATCCTCTTATGCCATTTACTATGACAAAATAATATTTCCAATCTAATCAGAACATATTCAGTAATCATCAGAGTCAGAATTATAGAGAGGCAATATGCACTTGAATACCACTACACAACTGATGCTTATCTTAGTTTGATCTGAATTATTATTAAATTCCTAATGAGCAAGCCAGATGCAACAGTGGCAAGGAAAAAACTCTCGGAGACAACATCGGTAACCAGGTTCAAACCTGGGTGACGCCGGATAGTAGGATTATAAATCATTATTCTTCTACAACTGTACACTATAAGTCAAACACTACAGAGTGTTGAATCATAGTCTTTATGATCACAGCAGAAGTTTTTAGCTACAACTATAGAGTATCCAAGTGGAGTTTTCTGCTGAGGTAAGGTTTAGACTTGGGCATTCACTGTTCTTAGTAAATACAATCTTTAGAGTATTCATGTGGGACCACTCCCAGTAGGAGGGAGTGAGTCACAAGTGCAAGTAATTGAATCATTTGAAAAATCAAATGTGAAGTATCAACCACATGTGCAGTTTATATGTGAATCATATGATGATGTGACATGCCTTTTTTGCAAGGGTTTTTATAGAATAGACCACTGCAGTAAATAACACTGCACAGTTGTGCACGAGAACTGATATTCTAGACAGGTTCATAGTCCTGGGAATTTTCACTTTACGTTAATGTGTGATAATAAAGACAGTTTTCATTGTCACACACTGTGTCTAGTCATCCACTGTGGTGGCTGCTAAATTTTTGAAAAGCCAAGTGAGATTAGGACACCAACCTCTCTCTTTCTCTCTGTCTCTCTCTCTCTTTCACACACACACACACACACACACACACACACACACACACACACACACACACACACACACACACACACACATACACACACACACACACACACACACACACACACACACACACACAGACACGCCCACCTACTGAGACCATGAGAAAGCTGATCAGTGATTAATCACCTATGAACACAACATACCTGAAATATATAAAATACTAGTGCTGGAAATAACACATTGGTTATTTCAAAGACTGTGGTATGAAGCTACATGGTACACCAAAATACAAAGAAATTATAGTGGAAATGGCGTATAAATGTCTCATTTTCCAGGCCAGTCAATGATTATGATCTGTTGAATGATTTCTACACTATGGGCAAACAATACTCTGGAGAGAGAGAGAGAGAGAAAGAGAGAGAGAGAGAGAGAGAGAGAGAGAGAGAGAGAGAGAGAGAGAGAGAGAAGGAAGGAGAGTGCTGCAGCTGCAGAAGAATGGAGGTGCTCTCTATCGCTGCGTGCTTGCACGCAGCACACAGTAAACCCACAACCGAGACAAAGCAGCTGAAAGACAACATTATTTTGGGAAACATGCAGCTCATCATTACAGATCCACCTGTCCTGCTTTACATTCAGACAAATCTATAATATTGTAGGAGCCTTACCCAATAGCACAGAGGCGATGGTTGCTATGAGAAGCCAGTTCCTCTTCAGCATGCCTTTCACATCCCTGCCTCTCCGCTCCTTCTTGGCCAACATGTCCATGCTCATAGTCCAAAGCAAGGCACAAAGACAAACAATCAAACAAAAACGTTACTTGCCAACCCTCTGTAGCTCCACTATCTCTCTCAAAAGGGTGCACAGGGATGAGCAGTGAGGCAGCTTTTACAAACGCAGCCGAGGAAGCTTTATAAAGGATGCTGCTGTCAGTTCCAACAGGGTGGGGGTAGGAGGCGGGAGCAGCAAGCTTGAGTGAATTGTGTACAGAATGAGCGTGTGTGGGGCTGCTCAGAAGGATTTGGTGCTCATGATAACCTTTGACCAGATATCCTGGCTGTAATGCTTGTTTTCATGCAGTGTCGTTGTAGATTATTATTTGGGTAGTTTCTTCTTCCAGTACTCATTTCTGAAGGTTCAGCAATCTTTGTTATCTATCATCTAACATTAAAAAGAAAAACCTGTTAATGTTATCTTGTAATAGAACCAGGTCAAGTACATTTGTAACATAATACATTATAAACACAAACAAGGAGATTTGACAAAACTGTCACATTGCAGTACTGCATTTTGGAGAAATTTAAACAATAGCAAAATTTTCAGCTTCTCTAGTCATTCTTGTTCAGATAACTGTTCACTGTTATTTGCGGAGTGGACTTTTTAGTCTGAAAAATTTGAATGATTACAAATGAACAAAAGTACAAAAGTGGTTTTAGTCCAACATTCAAATATCCCGGGTTAAATAGACTACATAAGAAATGTAATCCAGCATTGTTATAAATGACATGACTTAAATATAATCAGTAATTTAACCTTAAAAGTCTCATCTAAACTTATCTAATCCAATATAGTGATGAGTTTATTTTGGCTCTATAATTCTGTAACCTGACATTTAAAAAAAAAAAGAGGTGGAAATTTTCCCTGAAATTTTGTAATAACTGATACCATGCATTCCACAGTGACACCATAGTACAAAAAGCATGACTTTATGGCATGCCAGTTAAACATTAAATAATTTTGTAAAGGCATTGTTGTTTTGTTAGAGAAAGGTGTGTTGAGCCTTTAACAAAGTAGTATGGTACCAGGAAATAAAAGGTCTGTAAGTGTCATAGATTAGATACATTCTTATATACATATAATAATTATTTTGATTTTAATCACCTGGAATAAAAAAAAAATATTGATGATTAAAACCAAAGAATGTGCATAGTTTTCATTTTGTAAGGTTACATTTTATAGTGCAATTTATCAAAGACCTTCCTGTTCAGAAACCATTGGCAGTGATATGGTAATGTATACTGCCCCCGTGTGACAGATAACATGTTACAATTAATGAACTGTTAAAGATCCTTTCTTCTTAATATTGGTGGCTTAGTGGCTAAGGCTCTGGGTTACTGATCAGAAGGTTGTGGATTCAAGCCCCAGCACAGTCAAGCTGCCACTGTTGGGCCCTTGAGCAAGGCCCTGAACCCTCTCTGCTCCAGGGGCGCTGTATCATGGCTGACCCTGTGCTCTGACCCGAACTGGCCCAATTTGGACATTTTCACTTAGGGGTGTACTCACTTTTGTTGCCAGCGGTTTAGACATTAATGGCTGTGTGTTGACTTATTTTGAGGGGACAGCAAATTTACACTGTTACACAAGCTGTACACTCACTACTTTACTTTGTAGCAAAGTGTCATTTCTTCAGTGTTGTCACATGAAAAGATATAATCAAATATTTACAAAAATGTGAGGGGTGTACTAACTTTTGTGAGATACTGTATTTAACACAGATGTGTTTTGTTTGCTATAAATATTTGATATCCATGAGAGCAGAGTATATAAAGCAATCAATGCTTTGTCTAAGAAACAACCAAGTTTGAGATTCACAAATTCGTTTGACATGAAATTCTGAATATGGCCCTGGGGGTCTGTAAATAATAATTAGTGAAATCTACTGAGTAGACTTATTTTTATTTTTTTATTTTTTAACACTTATTTTTTATTTTGTGACCACATATGTTACGTTAGTATAAAGAATAATAATAAAAAAAGTGTTTATGTCCAGGTTTTTGTGTTACCCCTAGATTATCATAATAAATAATTGCAACACTTCTTCCTCTGCCAGTTACATGAGGATGATGTTCATAACTGTATCCAGGACAACTAGCTTCATTTAATGGTACATACTCATTTAGTTTAATCCATGTTACTTTTCCATCCATCCATCCATCCAAGGCAGGGTACAACCTGGACAGGGTGCCAGTCCATCACAGGGCACCATGTTTCTTTTAAACACAATAAATTAAACTCCTGATCAGTAATAGTTTCATTAACAATAAGCGCTTTAGATGTAAGACATCTAACATTTAATAGTCCTAGCTTCAGATCAAAGGTGCTGGCTGTGCAGTAAGTATGATATAATGTTATGTTAATTAGCTTACTAAAACAAACTTTCTAAGTATTTGTACATTTTTGTTTAGCCCGGGGAACAGACACAGTCTCAATAGTGTTGAGTGATAACTCAAGGCAGCTAGCAAATGATCGGTTTAGCCTGCTTGTCTGCTCCCTGGCCTTAGCTCTGGATTGTCATGGATTAACTAGACCTGTTCTACAACTCTGTGCTATGCAAGAAATGAGAGCAGCACCTTCCAGCGTGGGATGGACACCATCCTACCCTAACATGCCAGCCTTGCCCTCAAAACTACTCCAATTACTTATAAAGCCCACATTGTTTTCCGAGCACCACCTGGACATCCAGCAGTTCAGCGACCATAACCTGCTGTAAGCTACATCACCATGGCGCATTGGGATGGGGCCAGAGCATATTATTGCATTGGACATTGCCTTCACTAATTTACACACCTCTATAATGTTACTCTTAGTAACCTCTGACTGACAAAGGTGTATATCATCAGCTCCTACATGAAAAACTATCTTTAAAACCTATGCTTGTCTAAGACTCTAAGATTACCTGCTATGTCCGGCACTCTGGCTCCTGGTATACACCTAACTAAAGCTGTTGGTGGCCATAAAGGCCTGGCTAATTTCTTGTGCTGTATAGAAATCTTTCAGGTTTCTCAGCGGGTACATCACTGAGGAGAGCAGACCTGTTAGACACATGAAGCAAAGAGGAGTGGTGCTCCCATGTGTGAGCCTTTGCCTTAGCTTTGGCTTTGTGATTATGCCACAGAGTCATCACCCATTCGCCCTGCTGTGAGGGTTCTAATGCCAGAGTTGAGGGCTCGCTAAATATGTTGCTCTCACTCTCGCTAATATCCTTTGTGAAATTGAAAATCTGGCAGAAGTGGAAAGTGAAAATTACAACAAAAGAAGACTATTTATTGATAAAAACAGAAAATTACAGTATTTAATGCCAGCAAGAATAGCAGACACAGGCAAGAATCTCTAAATTATTTCATAGTGTCAGATTGATTAAAGAATCACATTATTTATATACTCCTGGAACAAATTTCTCACTGCTGTTGGACCACCACAGACCACAATGCTATTGACTATGAAGGCATTGAGGAGAAAAATGCATCTTAGATGCGCAGCTGCTTGATGATGATGGTGATGTGGTGGAGGAAGCGGAAGATGAGGAGTAGAGTGATCTACCATTGTGTTTAGTTGGGTAAATTTTGGTCACAAGTATAATAGTATTTTGCCAAATGTTTACATTGTACCAAATAACCGTTGCATGTTTATTGCTCCCCATTGTTCGTTCGGACTGTGTTATTGAATACATACCATAATCACTGAGTTTAATAAATAATTTGTGTGTGATTTGAGATTTATCTGAAAGGTTTTTCAAACAAATTGTTGTTTTCCATCTCTTTAAATTATACATGGTTGTATTCATATTTCTATTTAAATATAAAATACTCTTTAAATATACATCATACATACACGAGAATATGTTTAAATGAAAAAATATATATTATTGTGTTTAGAAATTAATACAATCACCTAACCTATTGTCTTAGGTGTGTACTGTAGCTTTTAGATATAAGATTTTGGTGTCTTGCTAATGCAAAACAGGAATTAAACCAATATTATTTCATACCTCAGGAAACCGATAACTTTTCAACAATAAATTACTCATAGAATTAGTCATTTTTCCTTTGAGAAATAACTCTACTCAAGCTTTATTTCCCACTCCCTGTCAGAGAGGCAAACCACTCATCTTAGCAGTCCAAATAATGTATTTACCTGACTATGGAGTAATGTTGGCACTAGAAGAAGTCATTTTAATAATGCAAGTATTACATATAGTAACTGGGGCATTTTTATTCTAAAATTTGCTTTGGGCATAAGGGTACTTTAAAGCATAGCTTATTGTGGTCCTGGTGCAGTTTCACAGGAGCCCTGAGGTTCTAGTGGATATTGGTGTGTCAGCCACATGTGGGCCATAAGGGCCAGAACTCACACAAACATTCCACATAAAGCCCTGATGTGTGCCGTACAAATATTTATTCTATGGTTCTCTTCTGGAAGAGATATGGCAGTGTTGCGGCATTGCTCTGGCTGTACTCATGTGAGCTACAGTATATGAAATGTTCTGATTTGCTTGACTCCTGGTAGATATACTGTATGGCTGTGTCAGTATAGACGTGACACCAACATTCAGAGAAATATAAATGCTGAACTTGTCTAAATGGGTGACGAGCTTTGTATTTATATCATAGTCTAATACACAAAATGGCCTTTGGGGGGAACCATTTCATAATCCCACAAGCTGTATCTGTGAGGCTGGCAGTCCATGCTTTGTTATTATAATTAATGCCAAGAGGATTCCAGTTAGTTTACATTTTTACAGTGATGCTATACCATGTGGAATATTCTTTACTATTATGAGACAGCATATTAATTGTTGTTCCCTTCTTCATTAGGATTAGACATCTAGGTCTTCCCAGGATTTCTGAATGATGCTTTGTTGTTTAAAGTGATATACAAATACATTTCCTTAAACTTAGATGAGCATACCAATTATACATCAGTTATAATGTTTTTTGAGTTCTCAGCAAAGGCTTGTAATATAAACAAACCTACTATGGTTTGACTATAAATTGTTGCCCTGTCTTTTGAGACTTTCATTCCTCTCTCTCACCCTCCTGAAAGATAAGGTCTTGACTAGTTATAAAGGAAAAGATAAAGCATCCATTATATTGAAATTTAGAGACCAGGCTACTATTGTGGAGATGGTCATCATGGATACCTCCCTCACTAGCTGGTGGGGGATTTTCTGACTAGTCAACTTAGAACCAATGAATCATATGCTTTACTTGTTCTATAATGGGGCTGTCTGCAGCACAACTTCATAATCCTGTACTAAAAATGAAGCATCCAGTTTTCGCATCTGCCATTGCGGCTACTGCCTGCTCTTTTATCAAATCCTAGCTTTAACACTCTTAAAGGCTTACAAAAGAAATCATTACACTGTAGACTATCGAGGCCACTCACATGGATTGATATACCATGTAACTGCTTAGGCACTTAACCAGCTGTATTTCGTGGAGAATTCAACTTTTATTTAGCCAAGGCAACCTTAACACCAGACTGTAATGCATTCAGTGCTGCTGCTGTGCTGTGCTCCTGGTTCACACTCGAATCTTCAGTCAGGTTTGATGTTGAACTATCAGAACTCTCTGCTGACCTGGGCATCAGGTTCAGAGAATGAGACCCAGTCACTTATAGAACATCATGTGAAGCCGTACTAGGGACCCTCAAGCTCTGTACTTTAATTTGCTGTTGGTTGTCTGCTAACACCTCTTGCATTTAGCCCATGGCCACTTAAAGCACATATGAGTTGTGTTCCAAAGTTTTACAGAGCATTGTACCTGCTTTTGTTCCTGCCACTGCAACTTGGTGAAGGAGCTTACCTTATTATTCCTAGCAACCTCTTCAGCTGTTTCTGCTGTTCACTTCACTCATGCCCTGAAATACACAAAACATGAGGAAAATTGACAGTTTTAACAATTCACACTGTGTATGTAATTGTGCCCTTTGATGGATTGGCACCCTGTCTAGGGTGTACCCCACCCTGTGCCTGATGCTCCCTGGGATACATTCCAGGTTCCCTGCGACCCTGAAGGATAAGTGGTATAGAAGATGGATGGATGGAACAATTCACACAAACTAAAACTTTATGGACTTTCTAAGATTTTAATATTAGTTGCCCTTTATCTGCAACACCCACACTTCTACACGCATACGTAAACAATATGCCTTTTTTTGCAAGACAGTCAATTGTTACCTATTGTTAGGTGAGCCTCAACATTCTCTCTGACTGTGCAGATTTGGGGGGGTGGGGGGTGGGGGGGTGGTGGACAATAACAAGATTAGCAAAGATTTAAAGAATGAAAAGACTGCTGTAGTCAGCATCTTGAATCCACTTCCTCTGTAAGGCTAGAATGGAAAGAGATTGAACATGTTGAAGCAGGGACTTTTATCAGCTGCGCATGTGAGGTCAGACACAGGGTGATGGCTTTGCTGTTAGTTCTAGGCAAGGAAATGAGGAAATGGAGAAAACAAATCTACTAGTTTCAAAGGAAATAACACACCTAGTGTGTCTGGAATGAAAGAAAGTTCCATGTGTATAGTTATAATCAACATTTTCATTATTATTAATGGGTTTAAAAGATTTTAGTAAGTAATTAATTTCTACTAGCAGGATGCCCCATTTAGCAGGAGACTTAATAACTCTGAAATGTTTACCAATCAGAATGAACAAATAACATAGCAAATAAGATATCTGAGGGTGAATGAGCCTTTTCATTAAATTGGATAAACAAGACACACACAACAATAAAAGTCATTCCAAAGGAAGCGAATCTGTCTGAATGGTTCACTTGTTATCTTCACACTATACACACAAGCCAGATACATCTATAAAGCTCATAATAATACTAATAGATAATGAATTACATAGGTATATCTCATTCCTAAGATTTAAAATGAATCTATTTGCACAATATAATATGTGTTAGGAAGTAGCCAGTTGTTGTTCAACAACGGACATATAATAAAATAACAGTTTGGGAGAATTAGTACACCTGTCGTGTGTTTGACAAATCAGTGATATTTCCTATCCGGGCCGGAGAGCTGATTATTCGCGCACACTGTGGCAGTCAACACCGGGGGCGGGATCACGTCTGTTAAAAGGCGTAGCCCGAGCGCGAGACTTCTGTTTGTATCCAATCAGCGTCGAGCTGAGGACCTCGGCGCGGGCTATTGGCCAATTAGCGGAGAGAAAGGCGGTGACTCGTGTTTCTCGGTGTCGATGCTTTGAAACCAGACTGCTCCGGCAAGAGGAAGTGCATAGTACGGGTTGTTATTTTCACGTCCGTGTTGGTTAATCTGCACGAATAAAAATACAAAACCGCCGACATCAGAATAGCGGGGTGTTGGGATTTTTTTCCGCGCTGTCCGGAGAGCTTTCGACGCTTAACTATACCGGAGTGGACAGTGTGTGTAGCTGGAGCAGCGTGGGTTAAGGTGGGCCTTGCCCGGATATCTGTCTGACAAGCAAACTGAAATAAATAAATAAATAAATAAATAAATAAATAAATAAATAAATAAATAAATAAATAAATAAATAAATAGCGAGGCTTCTCGTGTCTCCTGCCTACTAGGAGTTGAAAATATCACTAGGCACGTATTTACATTGGAGTTTTGAAACCATACAAGAGGACTAAAAACACCCTCGTGCAAATGGGTAAGTGTTGCTTTATTGCAATTGTGAGAATATAAAGAGATGTGGTGATTTTTCCTCAAGGTGTGATCCAGGTTTGAGATAACGGTCGAGCTGCATGCTGGCCAGCAGTGCTTCGGGATGTTTGTCGTTTCAGTGAGAAAGCCGGGTGAAACATCTCCCCTTTTCCCATTTAGGCACCTTTGCTTGTTTGTTTCTGTTACTGTTGGTGTCAGAGCATCAAGGGAGGAGGGGGAAGAGAGAAAACATGAAGCAGCAGTTTAACTGTACATGCTCAGGCACACAGAGCAGATTACTGCAAAAAAAAAAAAGAAATCCCTGCTCGCAGGTTTGCTGTGTTGATGTAGCGTCGTGGATTAGATACAAATCAAGGACACCATGTTAATGTAAATGTTGCTGCTGATGAGAGAGAGAGAGAGAGAGAGAGAGAGAGAGAGAGAGAGAGATCAGACCAGACCAGACCAGACCAGACATCAGTGATGGGCACCATCTGAGCTGAATCACACATCGACTCACTATTTACTGTTTGAGTCATCATCCCTCAGATCTATCTTGGTGGATCATTGCGGATTAAATGGTAACCCGGTTGTTTTAGACGGGTCAGATGTGTAGCAACCCTTTCAGTGTTTGCCCATACCTGATTCCCTACCCCTCAGTCCTGACTGCGAGTTCACACTGGATACTTTGCATCAGGAGATGTCACTTTCTACATGGTGTTGAGATCCGCCATGCAATCATAACGAGTCTGAAAAATGATGGACGTGAGAAAAGAAAAAGCTCATGGTGAGTCTGTGTAAAAGAGGTGACACTCATCCACGCCCTGTACACATCTATCTCTATTCTGAATGAGGGATGAGCTATTTGGAGAGGAGACACACACACACCCCAACCAAGTCATATACTACAGACAACTTGGAAATGCCAGTCAGCCTACAATGCATGTCTTTTGACTGGTGGAAGAAACTGGAGTACCTAGAGGAAACCCTGGAAGCATGTGGAGAACATGCAATCTCTGTGCACACAGGGCAGAGTTGGGATTCAAACCCTTGACCCAAGAGACCAGTTTACTCAAAAACAGATCACTTAAACTCTTGTACACCCACTCATTCATGCAACTATCTAATCAGCTGATCATGTAGCTGCAGTGCAATGCATAAAATCATGCAGATACAGGTTAGCAGCTTTGAGTAATGTTCATATCAACCACCAGAATGGGGGGGGGATCTAAAAGGAAATCTTTTTAGTTTTTTTTAAATATTTAATTTAAAGCTGCAGCTTTTGTAAAAACGGTGGCATGGTGGTGCACTGGGTAGAGTTGCTGCCTCAGCGCTCCAGGGTCCTGGGCTTGATCCTGAGCTCAGTTTGCCGTCTGTGTTTAGTTTTGAATGTTCTCTTATTGTTTTTGTGGGGTTTTCTCCCCCTGTACAAAAACATGCTGGTAAGTAGACTGGCTATGCTAATGGTGTGACTGAGTGTATGAATGTGTCTGTGATTGGTGCTATGTGATTGACTGGACTGGCATCCTATCTGCAGTGAATTCTCCCTCCTCTTGCACAGTGTTACTAGGATAGGCACCGGATCAACCGTGACCAGGATAAAGCGGTTGCTGTAGAAGAATGAATGATGAATGAATGCGTTTTTGTTAGAACCAGCTTTACTCATGGAGACCAGCCAAATGTTTTTCCAAGGTCAAACCTATAAGGTATTTATATGCTTGTGGGGACATTTGGTCCGCACCAAGGTATAAAAACATGCCCCCCCATGTACACACAATCAGTTTCATACATGTGCAGCCCGATCAGTCTTTTTATCCTCAGCAGATCCTTTTAACTTGATTTCTTTTAAGCCTGATGCTTTTTTGGCCTTAAATCACTGTGATGATTAGATTTGGCAGTGGATTTCAGGTGCCCTGTCACTGCCTGACAGTATGCCATTTGCAGTTTGGGATCGAGTAAAGAACTCTGATTCTGAGGTCATAACGGTTGTCTTGTTTAATGGATCAGATAAGGCCAAAAATGCACTTGACCTATGTGTATGTCCTACTGAGTGACCCCTGACACATGTACCTGATGCTTTAAAGCAAAATGCTGGGTGGCTGTGGCTCAGCTGGTAGAGTGGGTTGTCCACTAATTGTAGTGTTGGTGGTTTGATTCCCGGCCCACGTGACTCCACATACTGAAGTGTCCTCGGGTAAGATACTGAACCCAAAGTTGCTCCTGATGGCAAGCTAGTGCCTTGCATGGCAGTTCTGCTACCATTAGTGTGTGTGTGTGTGTGTGTGTGTGTGTGTGTGTGTGTGTGTGTGTGTGTGTGTGTGTGTGTGAATTTGTGAATGAGACACAGTGTAAAGTGCTTTGAAACTGCTCAGGTTTAAAAAAAAAAAAAAAAAAAAGCGTTATATAGGTGCAGACCATTTACCAAAATAGATCGTAATGACAGATATTTCATGACCTAATGCAAACCTCAGGCACTTTGAAAATGAAACCCTGTTGAACCAACATACATACCGGTCTGTAAGCCAGTCTCTGAAAGAGTACCTGCATCTAAAGGCATTATAGTCAGCATGTTTGATGTTGCTCCAGAAATGTATCATTAACTGTGGTGCATAGTTATTGCTAATTTTGGTTCTGTATGAAGTAAATGTAGAAGAAAAAGTCGAATACTCGAGCATTTCCCCAGCCTAATGTTGAGTCACCATG
This sequence comes from Ictalurus punctatus, assembly GCF_001660625.3. Classification (NCBI taxonomy): domain Eukaryota; kingdom Metazoa; phylum Chordata; class Actinopteri; order Siluriformes; family Ictaluridae; genus Ictalurus; species Ictalurus punctatus. The sequence goes on along the minus strand of NC_030422.2, from coordinate 16,492,526 downwards.
TATGTAGGGTGCAGTTGTGTCCAAAATTATTGGTGCCCTGCATGAAAGTGAGTGAAATTGACTGGGTTGATAAGGAAACTCTGGAAACAGTGACAGACAAGCGATTTGTGATTGGTCTGTGCCATTGCTAAAAAAAAATAGACCGATCTCTTTGGGATTTTGCATTGTGATGGACACAAAAAACCCTTAAAATACATCTTCTCATGTTCTTTTCTTTTTTAAATAGAGTAATAAAAAAAAATAGAGAGAGCCGGAGCTGTTGTGTAAGCCCTGGTCTCTCTGGATTCTTTCCCTTTAAATCTGGGTTAATGCTGGACCAATAATATGTTTGAATTTATTTATTTATTTATTTATTTATTTATTTTATTTATTTTTTTTTTTTAAAGCTTACTTTAAAAAAAAGTTTTACCTTTAGTTTTACCTTTAGTTTTAGAAATGGGTAACACTGGCACAGCTGCTTGCTGATGTTCATTAATTTTCATCAGAAAATGGCAGAAGCAATTGCAACATGTTCTCTGTTGTCACTTATCCATGAAAAGTCGCCTCCCCACCATATGGCCATTCTCAAATCCTTCATTTGCTTACCTATATATTATTTAGTAAAGTCTGGGCTCTGTATATGAAGTTTAGCAGGTTTGTGGGTAATAATATTGCTTCAGTAGCAGTTAGCCAGTGTTTCAGACATGTTTATTCCTTGTAATAAAGGAGCCTCACAGGCCATTTGAAACATTGCTTATTCTCTTCACCTGCTGAGTGTTCCTGCTGACCTGAGCTCCAAGATGACTGAAGTAGGCACCTTAATAGTCTCTGTACGTATCTATCACTTTTAATGCCTCTACTGTGACAAGTGGTCCCAAGCATTGCCATTCACATGATTTTAATTGACTTCCCAAGTGACATTAGTAAAGCCACCATGCCTATTGAAATGACTGAGATTCATTACCTACATAGTGACTCTTGGATATAGTTATTTATCCTGTTTGTTCGACAAGGGTTGGCATTGCATGTCTTTAATTTAATAATGAAACTTAAACATTTCTGAAAGGTCTTTTTTTGGAAGTTTTCCTTAAATAGAATATTGCTAGAATATGTACTAGAAATATCTTTATGGGATATTTATTTCCACAAGTCATAGAGTTTCTACGACTGAAACTGCTTTTTCAATATGTGCGCATCTCGGCGTGAAATCCGAGGACGTGCTTGAAAATGTGATTGTGGGTTTTTTTTTTTTCTTTTCAGTTTTAGTCTCGGATGCTCTACCCCAGGCTCATGAATTGAGGCAACAATCATAACTCTTTAATCGATTATAACTGATTCTAAATGAATTCTTATCAAAAGTGGACAGACAATTGGTGTGTAAAAAATCGGTCTCATGTTAAAACTGTTGTGTAAATGGTCTAGCAAGGCGATTTGCCCATTAGTCTAATCATTTTAAAATAGTTCTTGATGTCATCGTTCACAAATTAATGGCCCACCGCAGGTCACAAATCGGTCAGAGGCCACTAAATCAAATTGTATGGAAATTGTTTTGTACCGTATCAGCAGTATGCCTAAATGTTTACACCTCTGCTTTGTACATTTAGCTAGCCAAACTCTTCCGAATCCCGAAGGGTCCAGTCAGATCACACCAGTTTCCAACAGGAAAACCACTCCGCTTTTTTCCTGATGTCTAAATTTTCCAGCCATTTCATTGTTTACATTGATGGTGTGCTAGTGAAATTGGTGTTTATTTGATATTCTTTTATTTTTTTTCTATTATAGAAAGAAAAATAATGATGAAAAATCTCGGATGGATGCATACCAATTCATTAAAAAAAGAGAAAAAAGTAGTGATTAGTACCCCACCCCTCAACGCTTACCTTCTGGGTAGATATGAAGCCAGGGCTGGAGGCTAGCTAATGTGGGCTCGCGATACTCGGTGCACGTTTTTACCTGTCAGTGTATGTTCCATGAATACCCGATTTCACCTAGTAAAATCTACCTATCACCGAAAATGCTTTTTGACTGGTTGAATTAAGACCAGTAGCTTTAAAGAAAGTGGAAAAGGTCTTATCAGTATGAATCATAAATATTCAGAACACATCTTTTTCCAATGAAGCAACAGTATTCCGAGTAACCTTTCTTTTATATTCAGTATAATATAATAACATAACATTGTATTTTATGTAAAACTGTTTTACGTAACATAAGAAGTGCAGTGTTCACGCCGTTATGTACCCTTGACCTTTTCCTGTTTATAAAACTGTGAAATAATAAATTGCACTTGTTGGGCATGTATTAAATAGAACATAATGTTATTGTTATTTCTTTCTTCCTTTATTAAAACCATTTACGAGATGACACATTTTCAGATTTTCCTTAAAATCTCTGTTGATAATGACAGAACCCTTACACGATATGAGAATTGGGGAAGTGTTAGAGATGCTAATACCGTGTGGTAGGGAATACTTTTAGCCTTTAATTAGATATGTACTTCAGCATACATGTGCACTTTTCCTCATTGGCTTCTTCACTGCATCTGAAGTGGAATTGTACTAGCGTCATGAGAAAGTGAAAATGGAAGTTGAAAGGCAATATGGTAGCACCGGGTGGCTTTAAGGATAGAAAATTAGCCTTTTGGATACTAGTGGCATGAGAAGAAAAATTAGGCTTAGTTCTCGGCTCTATTTAGTTTGAAGACTGACTCATGAGACCGGTATTTTTATTTTTTTTTACTCTTAAAAGAAGTATTTTTTTTTATTAATCTGTGGTGTACTCTCTTAGCAGATAACCTAAGTGAAGCCCTGAAGACGCTGAAGCTCTCATCAGCGGACAGTGCATCAGATAGTGTGGAGAGTTGCCTGGACTGCATGCTCAAAGCTTTGGCCCATAACAGTAAGTGTGTCACCCCTTATATTACAGTAATCTTTTATTACAGTCTAGTCTTCAATCATGTGTTTAGCATTTGAGGATGGAAACAGATGGGAAGGATGTACAGCTTGTACATTATGGCTGACTTGACAGTTAGGATATTGGCACGTATGTTTCATACCTCCAGGGTTGGGTGTTCGAATCCTGCCTCTACCCTTTGTGTGCGGAGTTATTTGGAAACTTCCCTCATGAAGCTGGTTGAGAAAATGGCTGATTGGCATTTCCAAATCGTCTGTAGTGTGTGAATGTGTGTGCGATTGTGCTTTATGGGTTGGCATCCCATCCAAGATATCCCCCACCTTGTTCCCTGGGATAGACTCCTGGTTCCATGTGACCCTGGGTAGGATAAGCAGTATGGAAAATGGATGGATGGGATGGGATGTACTGCCATTTGAAAAAGAATGAGATGGACAGCCTTCAGTCTAATGGTCTGTTTTGGCAGTAGTTCTTTTAAACATATGCTGGAAGGTCGATTTAATTAGATTATCGAATCGAATAAAGATTTTTAATCCCTCCCAAATGTTCTGCGCCTGATATTATTCAGATGAGAGCAGTGTTTTTGTCTCCGGCTTGTTGTTCTGACGAATGTAATTGCAGAATGCTGTAGGCTTTCTGTGGTCTGAGAGGTGCTGCTGTACTGCTCCTCAGGGCACTTATAAATAATGATGGAGCATGCCAGGGAAGAAGAGTGAATCCGGCACTTCTTGCCTCTGCATGTTAGTCACTAATTAGTCACAGCATATGCACAGTATTATGGTCTGATTTTCAGACTTCTTGACTTTACAGTTAAAGCAGGTCTTTGAGATGTATGTAATATGTTAATGGGTGCTAATAGGAAGTTTAATTAAGATTTCACGTTACGTGAACGTAATTTTCAATTCCCTCATTATTAAACTTTATTTCCAGATGTGGAAGCCAGTGGAAAAATCCAGGAGATGGCTGTTCTTCCGATGATGCCTTCTTTATTGGCCACACAGAACTCCTGCACACCCAAAGTAGCCAACATCATAGCGGAGGTGGCCAAAAACGGTGAGGACTCCTAATCCAGCTTCATGATGAACCGAACTGTGCTGAACTGAATTTGTAATCTCTTTCCTACTCTACTTTTTCACAGTATTTCAATGGCTATGTTAGCACTCTTGGTCTAGCTGGCAAAACAGCCAGAATCTTTAAAAAAAAAAAATCAAATAAAAAAAAATATTGGTCGTTTGTAGTTGTTTCGTCACTTCCGCTGCCCATTAAGCATCACTAGCTGTCTTACTCTGATAACAGATGGGGCCCGGTTGAATAACCGGCAGAGTGAACTGAAGTTTTGTGACCCCTCCTTTTTCTCTGGCAAGAACATGTTGTTATCACGTTTATATTTTACTTTAAATGTCAGATATCTGACCTTGTTAAGGTATGAAAGGAACAAAATACAACAGGCGGCTGTATAGGAAGGTAATCAACAACAGGGTGGTGTGATGTGGACCGATGCGACACATTAGTAACCTTAAGGTTGACTATTTTCAAAATCCAGCACAATCCCAAGTGTTTTATTACTCTTTTACCATAGCAATTTGCCAATGATTACAAAATTGTTTTAATTAAAGAATGACTACTTATACTTTTTCATTTGTTTACATCAACAGCTAAAAACATTCCCTGACCAGCCTCTATTTTATTTGTCTCTTGAAAATAAAAACAGAGAGAGCGAGAGAGAAAAACGCTCTCAGTAACAGCTTGTCATGTTACTGAGAAACAGCAAAGCCCTCCATCCTGAAAGTTTTTTTTTATGTTGGAACACTTAGTTATCGCTTTACTGCTGACACTAGTGACTCCTTTCAAAAATGCTTAATAAGCATCTTCACACACAAAACTACACGTCAATGATTTCACACACATTTTAAACCCTACGCACTTGATATTCAGCTTCCTCCATACAGTCCCTGTCTAAATTGTTAGTGTAGAAGTGATAACATATTTGAAGGCGTGTATTAATATAAACATTGCAGCTAGAATTACTGTCAGAGTTGTGCTGTTATAGAAAGTCTATAATGTATAAAATCATTACTTTCTGTTATGGTAGATTCACTGAGAACAGTCATAGTGACGTGTGTGTGTGTGTGTGTGTGTGTGTATATAATTGCAACTTGTAGGAAAGATGCTGTATTTCATGATTATTAATTCCACAGAGAATAATAAATGATGTCATTTTGGGACATTGCTCTAAAATTATACTCTGAAGCCTTGGAAGACTTATGCAGACTCTTAGTCCCCCAAGTGCAGACACAGCCGTGCTGTTCCTGATAGCTTGGCAGGCTGTCTAGACTGTGAGACTGTTCTTTTAGTGAACATCCACAGCAGAGTCTTGTTGTTGAAGGAATTTGAATTTCGGCAGGCTAAATACTCAGCTAAACTCAAATGCTTAGTTCAGCATAGCAAGTTTTAATTCAATTTGAAGGTCAAATCCCAGTTTTACCAGGAAAGCAATCTGTTTATTGGATTTTTTTAAAGTATCAACAACACTGATTTTCAGCTCAATACAATGATCATGCACAGTGAATCACCGAAATATTCTCTCTAGCAACTGCACAAGATTATGTCCTGTTCTGCCATGCTGCCAGCCTGCAAAATCCATAAAACCTTAATTCTGCCGAGTCAGTGCTTCCCCTACTTCCCTGCTTTTAGGCTAATTATACAAGTTCTTGCTTCAGGAAGTCTAGGAGAGGACAAGCTGGCAGTGAATTGTTTTTGTGAAAGATATATATATATATATATATATATATATATATATATATATATATATATATATATATATATATATATATATATATATATATATATATATAATATAAAAAAAAAAAGGTTTAAAATAATGAATGGGCTTTTAGCAGAATGCGTGGCGTCTAATGAGGCTAGCTGGCTGGTGTAGCATGATATTCGTAGCCTCCCACTGGTTGGGTGCTAGCAGCATTCCATCAGGAACATCTGTGCTCTGTCCATTTGAGGCTTTAGCTCTTCATAGGGAATGGGGACATTTTAAAGGTGCTAAAATTCATGTCCCATTTCTTCAGCGTCAATAAATATGACCACCTTTTGAAAGAAAAATGCTTTCTACTGTCTAACACTTTCCAATTTTGTCCTTTTGTGACTTTTTAGGACATTATACTGTATGTACAGTACTAATTAAATGTTTTAGGCATGTGTAAGAAAATTCTGTAAATTAAAGATACACAATTACCCCCCCCCCCCCCCCCCCCCCCATTGCAAATCAGGTTGATTGTCAAAATTTGCAGACTTTCAGCTGTTTGCAATGAACAAATCAAACAAAAGCAATTGAAATAGTTCAAAACAATGAATGCTTCAACTGGTTTCTTCAAATTAAGCTGAAAATGAAACTTCTAATGATTTCTCCATTTTCAAATTTATTCAACCCCCTGAATAGAATACCTGACTTTGGAGGTTGAATAATTTTGATTGCAACTGTATCTCCAAAAACTATACAATTAAACATTTTCTACATAAAAAATACTCGCTTTGCTTTTGAAAAATGTATTTTTTTGTTTTATTTGCAAATGTTCGATTAAAAAAAAAAAAAACAAAAAAAACTGACTCAATAATACAGAAGTCATAAAATAAACATCTAATGCAAAATTTGTATTTTTAAAAAATGAGGGTGCCTAAGACATTTTGACAGTGCTATGTGTAATGTATACTGTATGTTGTATGTAACATACTTTATATGTACTAAAAACTTACTACACCGTGTCCTTAATATAACCTTAACCTGTGTAACCAAAGTTTTAGTTTAAAAAAAAAAAAAGAGAATTGTATAGGATTTTTTATTTATTTATTATTATTTTTTTTTTTATAAAGCACTTTATATTGTCAGAGCTGTCTTTCTACTATCGAGGTGATTACCCCTGTTTTTGTTTGGTTTTGCTACATAGTCAGGACACACACACACAATGTACTATATTGTCATTTATAATGCTATTTTTTGTAATTCACATACGCTTATGAGATTTCAAATTATCCTGTATAAAGGCATATGTTAGTTTACTGCATGCTTTTAGCATAACTTTTAACAGTTGCCGCATTGTATTTAACAGCTGCTGTGATTTTGACAGGAGCACCATAAGCAAGTTGCTGGAGCATAACTGTAGTTAATTTAAAGAAAGTTCTACCTCATACAGAAGGTCCATCCCATCCATTTTTTGTACCAATTATCCTACACAGGGTCACCGAGAACCTGGAGCCTATCCCAGGGAGCTCATAGCATGAGGCAGAGGACACCCTGGATGGGGGGCCAGCCCATTGTCATCACAGAGCACAATCACACGCACATTAACACACTACAGACAATTTAGATATGCCAATCAGCCTGCAACACGTCTTTGGACTGGGGGAGGAAACCGGAGTACCCGGAGGAAACCCCCGAAGCACAGGGAGAACATGCAAACTCTGTATACACAGAGCGGAGATGGGATTAGATTCCCCAACCGCAAAAATGCCCACCATATGGAATGTTTTCTTGCATAATTGGTGTTTTAACACCTTCCAATCAGGGACAGTGTTACTGTGAGTAAAGATTGAATTTATAACGTATTTGTCTCATTGCAGAGTTCATGAGGAGTCCCTGTGTGGAGGCAGGCCTCATCCCCCCACTGGTTCAGCTGCTCAACTGCAAGGACCAGGAGGTGCTGCTTCAGACGGGTCGAGCCCTGGGCAACATCTGCTACGACAGCCGTAAGTCCCCCTCCCCTGCTGCTGTGTGGTCTTCGTGAAACCAATTTAGGGATTGTAGGAAAATTTAGAGGATTAGTGGGGAAATGAATAGCGGTCAAGGCTGTGTTCATTTGATAATAAAAAGAATAAAGTTGGAGCCATGGTCTTTTTGTGCCTCATTCGGGCCTGTCTGTTAGAGACACAGCAAATAACTCGCACCCACTCACTCACCTTCTCATAATTGCTTTGTTACTATGGTGTATCTAATGGATCTGATTTAATCTGTGAATTCAAAGTGCAGAAATAATAACTGCTTACTGTTATTGCTTCATTAGAGTTCTGCTTACTTCTCCCTCTAATTATTGCCATTGTGCGCTTGCTAATTAGACTGTTCCTTTCCTGGTAACTTATGTGATATTTTTTTTGATTGATAATAAGAAAATGGAAGACACTTTGCTTCCTCGCTGTCTCTCGATGCTAGTTCACATGCTTAAGGGCTGCGATCACGCAACGGCTTACAGGATTGATATAATAGTGCCGCTAAACCTGTGAACAGCGAGTCTTTCACAGTGTAGACTTGTGTGGGTGTGTGTATCTTTAGAGTAGGACTGCAGAAAGAAAACATACACATGTGCGCAGCCAAACACACTGCTATAGTTAACTGTTTGACTGAGGGGGAAAAAACAGTGCTGCTAGGTCAAGTGTCTGAAAAAACTGTGACGCATGAGGCACATTTCTATTGACACTTCAGTTCTAAATGAAGAGGTTTGTGTGAAACATGTTCAGCATTGGTAGTTGTACTTGAAACCGTAGTTTAATAGCGATTCATTTTCTTAAAATAAACAATTATTTTAACCTTAAAACATGAATACATGTAAATACAGATTTAGTGTTCACCACTTTACATCTGGCTCTGTTTTCCACCACATTTATTTTATTATTATTATTTTTTTTTTAACATCTGGCTCCGTTTTTCCACCAAATTTTATTTATTTATTTATTTATTTGACATCTGGCTCTGTTTTTCCACCACATTTTTACTTATTTATTTATTTATTTTTACATCTGGCTCTGTTTTTCCACCACATTTTTATGTAGTGCACTATGTAGGCTATACAAGGCACTAGGGTTGTCACGATCCCATAAACATATCTTGCGATACTAATATCAGATGAAATATCACTATTCCTATAATATTGTGTTAAATCATAATGCAAATCTACAAAAGGAACCAAATTTACAGAAATACATGGATATAAATGAAAACAGACAAACCAGAATTTCCTCTGAATACATTATTATTGAGAATAAAGAACAATCATACAATTGGCAAGCAACTAATTTACTTTGCCACATATTTCATCTATTGTTCACTATAGCAGTGAAATCATGCAAAGGGAAATTATTCTCAGAGAACTAAGAATGAACACAACATTAGGAATAAATAACTGAAGTTAGAAACAAACTCCAAAAAAAATCATAACATTTGAAACGTTAGCTCACTTACAATCAAACACGGCTAATTTGAGTATTTACACGCAACGGTTAGTATAACATTAGCTCGCTTACAATCAAACAGGAAATCTTTAAAGATTAAGGTAAAGAATTTAGGTTAAATGAAGTGTCGCTAACCTTTGTGTATTCTGCCAGAGTCGGTGGAAATGTCACATAGCATCTGCCAAGTGAATAGATGTAAATAATGATGTAGGGAATGAAAAGCATATAGGGAGTGAACAAATCTTCAGAATAACAAGTATAAGTGTAATCCTGTTATGTGACACAAAGAAAGATAAAGCTGGATATACTGCTCCTTTTTGGACTTCATATATTGTGCTTTTATATGCACAGACCAGAAACATAGGAGGCGATGTAAACATCGATGATAAAGCTGTGGATATCATTCTCAGTTTGTTCTCCCTATTCGCAGAACACTCCACATGCAGAGTGCTTACACATCTCTTCACTGTTTTCCTGAAATAGTATTGTCCTAAATTATTGCCTGTATCAGTCAGCCAAAGTGCAAAAGGAAAAACTGATCAAACAGAAGTGTGTATATATATATATATATATATATATATATATATAGCATTAGTCTGGTGAACCTCCAGCAGTGAAATTCATGAATCATGAATGTTTTTGCAAAATTACTGGCAGCTGTATTGCTCATAAATGTCTGAACCATTAGGCAGTTCATTCGGTTGTGAGCAAAGAAAAGTGTTTCTCAGTCACTCATGCCCTGTTGCTCTGCGTTGAGCGGGCTGATGGAGCAGCTGAACTGGAACTCGGCTGCGAATGACCTTGGGTCTAAGCCAACACATGTCATCACAGCGACAGCCAGTCCACTGCAGGCCTTTGTTGATTTTACAACCTCAAGTAAGATTAATCCTGCTCAGTGTCTAAGTCTGGTGAACATCCTTAGCCAGTGAATTTGCATGCATGTCCTTGGTTATTGTGTACTATTAGAATATATGATTTTGAAGGATAAATTAGGATAAATTGTGAAAAGACCAAGGCCAAACGCTAGCAGGACTGATGCTTGGAAACAACCAAAGACCCTGACTGGTGAAATGCTCTGTCTCTTTTTCTTTGGGACTCATGAGCTGTGTTTTGTGTGGGGGGTTGTGGGTAGTGGGCAGCTGTCCTAGACTCTGTGTGGGCATGGGTGAGTGAGACCTGGAGCATTTTTCATGCCAAATGGAATGACTCACAGCTCACACACATAGCTATGGCTATAAATGAGAGATTTGCTGAGTTATAGAACATACTGTGTATAAACACACCCGCTCACAGATGGGGTCTCTCTCTATCCCTTTCTCTTTCTAGCTTTCCTTTTTTTAAATTATTATTACTATTTTAAAATAGAAGACATTCACGCTATGAATGGATACATATTCATTGACCAAGAAAAGTGTTTAAATCAAAACTATTTTGAATTCCATTTGTCCATTTTTCCATACTGTTTATCCTGCGCAGGGATGTAGAGGAGACTGGAGTCTGTCCCAGGGAACTCAGGGCACAAGGTGGGGGATACCCTGGATGGGGTACCAACCCATTGCAGGGCACATTTGCACACCCATTCACACATTACGAACAAATGCCAGTCAGCCTATAATGCATGTCTTTGGACTGGGGGAGGAAACTGGAGTACACAGAGGAAACCCTTGAAGCACGGGGAGAAAATGCAAACTCAACGCACAGAGGGCGGAGGTGGGATTCAACCCCCAACCCTGGAGGTGCAAGGCAAACATGCTAACCACTAAACCACCATGCCCCCACTATTTTGTTTTTGAATTTCTTAAACAGTTTTCCCTCCTTAAGCTTTGGGCACTTTTGGCATTTTCTCAACCAGCTTCATGAGGGAAGATTCCAAATAGGTCTAACTGCTTATTTGAGGAAACAATTTAATTTTAAGGAAAAATAACACACACTACTTGTCTTAAGTAAACACTACATTTAAAAATACATTTTGAAGTTCAGAAATAAATTTATACATGGGCATTAACTTCCTTATTTACATTTGGCTACAAGACAAATTTCAACCATAAACTTGTCTTTAAACTAATGAAAAATACACTCATTGATAATTTTATTTGGAACACTTGTACACCTGCACATTCATTCAATTATGCAATCATATGGCAGTAGTACAATGCACAAAACCTTGCAGATAGAGGTCACAAGCTTCAGTTAATGGTCACATCATACATCAGAATGGGGGAAAGAGTGTTTTGCTTATCCTGTGAACAGTAGCCTCAGATTGCTGTTCTGGACTGACAGGAGCGAAGCCCCATGTGGTCTTCTACTGTTGTCCAGTCGCCTCGAGGTTCAACGCATTGTGCATTCTGAGATGCTTTTCTGCTCACCATAGTTGTAAAGCGTGGTTATTTAAGTCACATTAGACTGCCTGTGAGCTCAAAGCAATCTATCCAAGCCCCTCTGACTTCTGTCATCAACAAGACGTTTCCTCCCACAGAACTGGATTGATTTTCGATCAACCGATTTTTTTTGGATCGTTTTTCTCATGTTGTGTAATTCCAGTCTACTCATAGGCTCCTTCTCCGATATTGCACAACACTTACCAACTGGAGACAGAAAGGCTGAAATGTGCTTCCTCTGCTTCTTCAGAGACATGTGAAACCATCACATATTACCCAGGCTATTGCTTATGCAACATCATGGGGCAGCTGAATATGCTTAGGGCAAAGCAATAACTGACCTCTTCTGTATACAGGAGCTCAGAGAGAGTGATGTGGATTATTAACGTACTTTTGCCATGTCCAGTGTTCTACTTGTATACAGTCGGTTATATGGAATTTCTCCTGGTCTCTGTAACAATGGTTTATTCCATTGATATTGACCGTGTATCAGCTTTGTGTCTTATGCTGCCAATGTCCTTAATATTCTAACTAAATACACTGCAAAAAATGGTGTCTTAGCACCATCTTGAATATAGTCAAAGTAATCAAAAGAATCAGATTATTAAACTACACATTTTTCCTAAGTTCAAGCTGGAAATAGTCTTGTTCTATTGGCAAATAATTTTGCCAATTTATTTCTAGAAAGAAACAAAATTATCTGTCTATCGAATAAGAAAATGGAAAGTTGAAATTAGTCAAATATGTCTCGAAATAGATTTACTAATTTTGTGTTTGGTTTGTTGTAATCTAATAGGAAATAGTAGATAAATTGGACTATATTCAGGATATTTTCAATTGCTAAGATGTTATTGTTTTTACATTTTGTAACATAAAAGAACTTCGGCAAAATGAGCCCACAGCATGACTGTCTTCTGTTGTTTGTCTCTCTAATACATTCATCCTGCCTTCGAAAAATCTTCTCAGTAACAGCCTTTTCCCTCACTGTGTTTCAGACAGTCTTACTACCTTGGCTTTTCTCTGTGCTGGTTTCGTAATGGTTATCGTACTGTATAACAGTCAAGCATAGTCAAACACTAACGTTATTCCAGAGGTGAGAACATCCACAGTTGTCAGATGTACTTTTTATATACTGTATAAGTATATGTTAGAACCAACAAAATGGTTCAACCAAATTTGTCCAATCAAATCTGCCTGAAAATTAGCAGTTCCCTGCTCAAATGGGTTTATTCATTCTAGTTTTATTGTCAAGGAATGATAATCAGACAGCTAAAACTCAAATGTGTGTGAGTATTATTCAAAGAGTCTGGGTATGAGAAATCCTCTGTGCATTTAATCTTTCCTTTTAGATTCATCCCCAGTGTTTGTGACTTGCATTGCCGTCGGCTCTGCAGCTGCGGCTTTGAGCGATGGCCTGTAATTTGCTGGGGGGAGAGAAAGATGTTTCCTTCCTCTAGCGGAGTGGAGGAGATACATGAAGGGAGGAGGGGAGTTATTGAGTTGAATGGAGGGGTGGGAATGAAGAGAGAAGTGCAAAAAAAAAAAGTGGGATTGGGCTAGTGACATTCTGTCTGATATGATTTTCACTGGAAGTATATACTCCAGTAGAGAAGAGGAATGAAGAGGTCTGTTTCTATAACTTACGAAGGTCTACTAATAGTCCATTACTGTTTGCTGTAGGTTTTTGTCTTGCAATTACCTAGTGTATAGTCTTCATGTGGGGGGAAACGTGTTAAAGTTTGGTGCTATTCTCTTGTTCAAAATAAGTTCTTGCTGGTTTCTCACTTCATCAGGTCATGACAAAATGATCGTAGTCTGACACCCTGGAGAAATTGAGAGACACCAAAAAGAAACACTGTCAGTAAAAAGGAACTGGATGTTTTGTAGCTAGTATTGCACATTTTTTTTTTTGTTCAACTTACTTTCTTTCTTTTTTTTATTTGAACCTTATCAACAATTCTCCTGTTTTAATACTTATCTGCACTTATTTTTTTAATATCCCCATGCTGTAACTTAAGTTGCGTTAATGCCTCCTTTTGCTGTTATTTATGATTTGCAGGTTGTTGTCTTTTTGCATCCTTTTGTTGTCATGTTTATTTTTACATGACCTCTTTGTTTTGCAGATGAGGGCAGAAGTGCAGTTCACGAAGCGGGCGCCGCTCAGATAGTAGCAGAGCACATTAAGGCTCTGGCCCATAACACTGACCCGGCCACCGGGAAGCTCTTGACTGTCTTTTGTGGCATGCTGATGAACTATAGCAATGATAATGGTAATGACCGAACCCCAACTAGGGGAAAAATACTTTTGGATGGTTCCTTATAGATGAATCCTGAGATGCTTGAGAAACTGTCAACGATGTTTTTAGGCTAGTTGGAACGATTGCCAATTTATTTTCCTCTTTGAGTCTTGGCTTAGTAGCTAATAACTATTTGGCTTTGTTGGTTTTAGTATGTTTTATATAGTGTAGTGATTTGTTGACAGGTTGTCGAGCGTCAATGCTAAAATCTCTAGGGGACCATTCAAATGAGGATAAATGTTGATCAGTTTGTTCTAAATAATGGTTCACTAATCAGTGTATAGACTCGTTGGAAACATACGATATGCCGCTAGTAATCTAGTAGTAAAACATTCTCTGTGGGCAGATTTTTGGTTAATAAAAGGTGCGGTGAAATGCTTTTAGAGATGCATTCTGTGAGCTGGAATCTTGCCTTTACCCAGAAATATTGTAAACTTTGAAAAACAGGATCTCTGACAGGTAAATCGCCCTACCAAATACTATTACATATAAATAGTGTTATGTTTATATTACTATAAATAAATATATACTGAGGGGGGACAGTGAAATTTATTTTATGTTTAAATGAAATGATAGCATGGCAGTGACTCAGCTATGATTCAAAGATTTGCTCTTCAATGACCACTATGACCACAATGTCTTTGAGAAAAGTAAGCAAAGCTCTTCAAGCTGTACTCCCCCTTCAGCTAGCAAACATATGTTCTTGTATGCATATTCTGTTTTAAATCTAAAACCACTTCAGGTAGTGTCTTATACTTTGAAATTCAAGGAAAATCTTCCTTTATAATCAGTACGATTGTGTGATAACACATGGTATCAACAATAAAAGGTAGTCTAGCTGGAATTTTACTTAGACCTAGAATGCATGCAGAGTATTTATCTCTCTGTTCCTGCGCAGAATAATGAACAGACAGGCAGCTCTCCATTTCGTTCTCTGTCTTGCTGGCATCGTGGCTGGGCATAAAATGGTAATTACTTTCCAGTGCCTTAACATTCGCAGCTAGCAAGCTAAATTGGGGTCAGAGTTTCTCATTCTGTCCTGCTGCTTGAAGAAAAAGTACATAACGATACTCGAGAATTATGATTTGATTTGAAAAGTGCACAAACCACTCGGATGATCTGTCGGCAGCTCCAGACTTACACAGCCCACACTCATATCTACAAGCCTGAATAAATCACCGAAGGTTTTGGAAGATATGTCCTAAGTTGAATAATGGAATACTGACCTGGGGTACATATAAAGGGTGAATGTGTGCATTCCTTCGAATCCCCTGAATCTTTCTGTGATTCTGTCTCCCTTTCCCTTTCTGCACTGTTCTCAGTCTTTAGTCTTGTCAGTATGATGGGAAAATTCTAATTCAATGAAACTTATTCCCGCTAAGTGTATTTGGATAAAAGGTTACCTTAAACAAACATTCCTTATTGCCAGTGACTCAACATTCATCTTACTTGGAGATAATTATTTATAGGCATTCTGTGCTGCTGTAATACTAAAGCAAACACATTTTTTACGTTGCATTATGCATTGCATTGAGTGGAAAGCTCTTACAAGTTCAACATGTATAGATTCTGATGTCAAACCTCATAAGTATGCAAACAGTTGAACATCATCTTTATCTGGCATTACAACCATTCCCTTGTAAACACCTGTAGTATCATTCCTCCATTATTTGGTGTTAGATGGCAGTGTAATTGACAATGTAGTTAAGGTTAGAACATCAGAATGACTTTGACCTTTCTCTTTTAAAGCAGTAAGTTCGAATCAAATGTTTCCCAGCCTCTCAAGTAGAGCCCATAGTAGAACCCATTGAAGTTGGTGTCTGATATAAAAGAAATTTATATAAACCTTACAGTAGGCCATTTGTTAAAATGGTGATTTAGTTTTTGAGAGATGACTGCATCAGTCAGTGCTACAATATCAACATGGCTGAGAGTGACGCCACAGTGAAATGAACGAGTAATAATGTATTCACTATTGAACAAACGGACGCCAGTAATTTGGTTACAGTTGGATTAGTTTGGATTTGAGTTGAACGGACTTTGTAGTATCAGAAAATCCCTCATATAGTCCCATAAATCAAGCCAGCAAAATTTTTGCGGCACAATCACAGCACATAATAGCGACACAGTTTATTCTATTATTAATTTTTATGGTGTGTGCTTCATGGAGGCCTTAGAGATGTTTCTGTCCATGTGAGGACCTGCAGGTCATAACGGGAGAAGTAACGTTCCTGGCCTTACATTGGGTTTAAGTGGGACGGTCTGTCATAAGTACTTGTTCAAGTGTTTGCAATTATACTGTGTAAATGAGTTTGTGCACAAGCCAATGGCTCGATGTTTGTACACTGTCACTGTGGCTAAGACATCAAGACTGAATGCAGGAATGCAGAATGAGGCAAAACCTCTGCTTCTTGTGTCAGAATCATCTGGAAAATTCCTCCACAGATGCGAGCTAAGGGTGCTCACTGTAGTGCGAGTCAGATGAATTCTAGAGATGAAATTCCTAAACATTTATGCTAGTATTTTATGTGTTTGTGTGTGCATTTAATATTGAGAGACATATAAGAAATTTGTTGACTCCTTTTGGTTCCTGGATTTAATCCTGTCAACAATCATAGCTGTAAAATGTCCACTTTAAATAGAAAAAAAAAAAAAATACAAATATTTAGTTGAATGACTGCACAGTGTAAATTAATGAAGAGACTGCAACTGGCAAACAAAGGCAACACATTTTGGTCTTTTGTGTTGTAGTTAATACTCCAGCAAGCATAACCTGGTATGAAGCCATTTAAAAATGAGAAAGTGCTTCTTATCTATCCCTACATTGTTTTTCTTTCCATGGTATATGGAGCATCTGGCCTTTATATCTCATAGATTCCTCTCTCTCTCTCTCTCTCTCTCTCTCTCTCTCTCTCTCTCTCTCTCTCTCTCTCTCTCTCTCTCTCCACCTTTTGCATTAAGTCTCCTAAATTCCTTAGTCTCTCCTTCTCTTTTGTGTTTTTTATTGCTGGCTCTTGACTTGTCTCCTTGTTGTTTATTCCTGTTCTGTTCTTTCTCGCCTCCTCTGTCTATCTCGATCAGGGTTGTTGAGTACACTTTTGCAGTCTTGACTGGGTGAGCAAAAAAAAAATAAAAAAATATATATAAATATATATATAATATATATTTCAAGATTTATCACCCTTTTGCTGCATTGAGGAGGGGGATGTGCTTGCTGATGATGTGATGAAATCAAATTTGACAGGGGCTACCAATATTGCAGTATTATGGGACAAAATCACTGCCATCCAATTCATTTTGTTATGCAGCATCAAGAGGCATGTGACACCATGCTGCTGGTGTGAGACATCTGAGACAGAAAGGATAATATAATTGTAGGCCAATGCATTTGTCCCTGTGAGATTTTTTGTGTCAGTCAGATTATCAGATCAGGGGTTTGAGCTCACACTGGCCTGTGTGTTATTGCTGTTTAGACCTATGTGATTCTTAAATGAGTGTTGATTTGAGTTCTTTTTTATTACCATTAGTGACCTAGGCTTTTTTAAAATTATTTATCTTTAGGTATCTCCATTTTAAGCAACATTGAAATACATTGGTGCTTGAAAGTTTGTGAAGTTAGAATTTTCTATTTCTAAATTTCTGCATAAATATGACCTAAAACATAATCATTTTTACAGGGTAACTTCTAACAAATAAAGGCCTCTCTCACATTGGCTAATGTTAATGTTCATGAGTCCACCATCAGGAGAATATTGAACCACAATGGTGTACATGCCAGGGTTGCAAGGAGAAAACCACTACTCTCCAAAAAGAACATGGCTGCCCTTCTGCAGTTTGCTAAAGATCACATGGACAAGCAAGAAGGCTATTGGAAAAAGGTTTTATGGACGAATGAGACCAAAATAGATCTTTTTGGTTTAAATGAGAAGTGATATGTTTGGAGAAAGGAAAACTTTGTATTACAGCATAAGAACCTTTTCCCATCTGTGAAACGTGGTGGTGGTAGTATCATGGTTTGGGCCTGTTTTGCTGCATCTGGGGCAGGACGACTTGCCATCATTGATGGAATGAATTCTAAAGGAAAATGTCAGGACATCTGTGAACTGAATCTCAAGAGAAAATGGAGCAACACAGCGACTCGAAGCACACAAGTCGTTCTACCAAATAACGGATGAAGAATAATAAAGAATAATAATAAAGGTAAAGAATAATAAAGTTAATGTTTTGGAATGGCCAGTCAAAGTTCTGATTTTAATCCAATAGAAATGTTGTGGAAGGACCTGAAGCAAGCAGTTCATGTGATGAAACCCACCAACATTCCAGAGTTGAAGCTGTTCTGTACTGAGGAATGGGCTAAAATTCCTAAAATTCCCTGTTACCAGAAACGTTTAGTTGTAGTTTAGTGTTCAGTTATTGCTGCACAAGAGGGTCATACCAGATACTGAAAGCAAAGTTTCACATACTTTTGCCACTAACGGATATGTAATACTGGATCATTTTCCTCAATAAATAAACAACCAAATATAATATTTTTCTCTCATTTGTTTAATTAGGTTCTCTTTATCTACTTTTAGGACTTGTGAAAATCTGATGTTTTTTTAGATCATATTTATGATTTATGCAGAAATATAGAAAAATCTAAAGAAACTTTGAAGCACCACTGTAAGAAACTGATTTTAATGAATGTGTTGCAGCAATGTCACAATGATTACTACAAAAACATTTATTTTACAGCTGATATTTCCATTCTGGTGCACTGATGCATGTGAATGTTGAAGTTAATATGGTGTATTTAATCTCTTTGCATCCTCAGACACATTGCAGGCCCAGCTGATTAGCATGGGAGTGATCCCCACTCTGGTGAAGCTTCTGGGAGTCCATGCGCATAACACAGCGCTTACAGAAATGTGCCTCATTGCCTTCGGAAACCTGGCAGAACTGGGTAAATAAGTGACGGACCTATTCATTCATTCATTCATTCATTCATTCATTCATTTCTTCCTTCCTTCCTTCCATGTGACTCCAGATCTTATGTGTTGTCTGCAGAATGTTCCTCCCCATTTTCCCCTACAGAGACTTAAGAGGTTTAAAAGCTGGAAATTGTCACCTTGCATTTAACTCAGAAATATTAGTCTCAGGTCTTCTAACACCAGATTTAGGCCATGGAGGCCTAAAATATTAGCTGATAAGATGACCGTGTTGAAGATAGAATGTTAAACTCTTCAGGGCTGTGGCCTTTCCAAGACCAGACAAGCTTTTACATTTTTCCTGTAATCATTTCCATCTTGATGCTCTTTTAATTCCACTTCCTTACACTGACACCAAACCAGTACAGTTTAATACATTTTTGAGTGAGAACTCAGGAATAGACTAGTATTAATGGACTAGTATGGAATATGAATCAACATCTACTGCTGGTTGAGCCTTTACATTTCTGAAAATGAGGAAAAATCTGAACAATTATTTTGTTTTTCACTTTTATTTCCTGGTATAACTGTTGGAGAAAAGCAGCGATAAGAAAAGTAGTGCAGCACCCTGAAGTTCCAGTTATACCACAACAATTTGCCAATGATGATATTTTTTAAAAATGTATTTAATAAGAATCACACTTTTCACTTATCAGTTTATAATTACATTTGATTTTGTGGAACGACGTTATAGTATCTTTAAGAATCATTCCCTTACCAGTTTCTCTTTTTTCTTTCTCTTGAAGTTAAAAAGACAAAAAAAAATGTTGGAACGCTTAAAGGAGCTTTCTCATGTGCTGACAATGGAGCGTTCTTCCAAAAATGATAAACATCTCATCACAGAAAACCTCATGTCAACAATTACATGCATTTTTCAGTCAATTTATTTGTAGCATCCACCATACAAGTCCCTGTGTAGAAGCTATAGAAACAATGATGTAACTCATTAAAATACACAAATCAGCCATAACATTAAAACCACTTGCCTATTATTGTGAAGGTCCCCCTTGTACTGCCAAGACAACTCTGACCCATCGAGGCATGGACTCCACAAGACCTCTGATAGCATTAGCAGTACTTCCATTAAGTCCTGTAAGCTGCAGGTTCCAGGCCACCTTCTTTCATTGCTGCATGGTCCAGTTCTGATGCTCACATGCCCATTGTAGTGACTTTCGGCAATGGATAGGGGTAATCTGACCCAGTCTGCAGATACACAGCTCCATACACAGCAAGCTGTGATGTACTGTGTGATCTGACACCGTTCTCTCATGCTACAGTAGCTCTTCTGTGGGATCAGAGCAGACGGGCTAGCCTTTGCTCCCCATACACATCAGTGATTATTGGGAGCCCATGGTCCTGTCACAGGTTCACCAGTTGTCCTTCTGCACACCACTGCATACTGGGAATACCCCACAAGACCTGCTGTTTTGGAGATGCTCTGACCCAGTCATCTAGCCATCACAATTTGGCCCTTGTCAAAGTCACTCAGATCCTTACACTTGCACATTTTCCCTGCTTCCAACACATCCACTTTGAGAACTGACTGTTCACTTGCTGCCTAATATATCCCACTCCTTGGTAAGTCCCATTGTAATGAGATAATCAGGGTCATTCACTTCACCTGCCAGTGGTTTTAATGTTACGGCTGATCAGTATGAACCTGTGATTTTACTTGCAAGCAGTGTTGTTCTAGAAAATTAATCAACACCTTCTGACTGATCGGAATTGATTGCTATACAACAGACATAATTTCTTCTAAAAGACACAGACATTCCTAACATTATTCATGCATATATGGTTGTAACTGTACTAATATTTTGTACTGAGACGAGTGCGTCATTCTACACTGAACTGGTATCTGGCAGTACTCGTATCATTTGAGCAGTGCTTTTTAAGTGTAAGAAAAAACGAAGTGTCCAGTCCTATACATGACATGTGATGTTGGTTCTGTATAGCTAGATTTGACATGAGTTGCTTTTAAATCATCATGAAACTCATCAGTAAATCTTCAGTAACATCTCTTTGATGTTTCTGACATGTATGTCTTTGGTCATTGTGTCTCTGTAGAATCAAGTAAGGAGCAGTTTGCAGCTACAAATATCGCAGAGGAGCTAGTGAGACTTTTCCGGAAGCAAGCAGAACATGAAAAGAAGGAGATGATCTTTGAGGTGCTGGCTCCTCTGGCTGAGAATGGTAAGAGTCAAACATGAAAGGTTTTATGGTAAAGTAAATTCCATGGAGTATGATTGTAATAGTTGTGGGTGATCGTTAAATATATGCAAATGTTTGTTTAAAAGTCATTGATTAATACAGTAGAGTGTATATGTATGAGATGAGACCTGAATAGCACTGACACACTGTCTAGGACCTGCGAGATGTGTCGTCCCAGCTCGCCCTGTCATTCACACCGAAATATGGACACAGTGTCCACCTGTTGCGAGTGTATGTGAGAACTGTGGTGAGCAAGCATTAATCTTCAGGTTTTTATTAACTAGGAGCTTTCAGTATCTAAAAGGGGGAAAAATATACTGCACTACATATTTCATTGTCTGAAAAAACTTTAATCTGTTTGCTAGTTCTAACAAGTAGAAGCACCAGAATTATAGACCTATTGTGCTTTGGGTCTTCTCCAGACATAGCACTATTGCAGAGTGGTCTACAATTAGCCAGCTGCTGGAGTTGTTTGAGCATAGTCTGTGTTTGGATAATGGGTGCTGTCACTTGCTCTCTCTGCCATCGCGCCCACATTAAGAATTAGGGATCTGTGAACAGCTGCAATTGGCACCACTTCTGTGATGTGAACTCGGCTCTCAGCTGCTACCCCGTGTCTTTTATCCAGGAGACGGTCTGAATTTTTAAGAGGGAACACGCATGTGAAAGTAACGTGTGCTGGAGAGTGTGCGATCCATTTTTAGGTACAGTCCTGAGTTTTTTTCAAAACATTATCGACAAAAGTGGAGAGAATAAGTAAACAGGAAGCATGGATTAGAGTGTGTGTGAAATATAAAAGTGTAAATAAGCCACAGGAGGAGTGCTTATGTTAAAGGTACATGTGAGATGCTGAGAGAGTGAGAAATCGTGTTTTAGAGAGAGATATGAAAAGGGAGGCTAGAGAGATGGAGGGATGTTGTGGCCCTGCACATATGAGGAATGAGAAGGAAGAGAATGTGATGGAGACTCCAAGTACGTGAAAAAGATCTAGGGTGAGAGGTTGACCGTCTGGCTGTTTCTTATCATTCAGTGCACAGAGCAGTGCTTTCGGACTGCCAGTCTCCAAGACAACGTCCTACTTAAAAGCTACTACATTGTACTACGAGAGAGTGAACGAGCGAGAAAGAGAGAGAGAGAAATGCTCAGATATTTCATGAGTTTCATAACCAAGCACAAGAAAAGCGGTCACACATCTACAATCAGCCTTGCATCGTGTATTCAGCTCCATTTTGTTTCAAATTTTTACTTGTTGTCAGGAATTCCTAGTCGTGTTTGATAGGCTACATGCTAATTTGTTTCTGACTGCGGTTTGTAACAATGTAGCATATTAAATTCTAGATGTGTAGCACTAATTAATATGTGTATTACTCATATTGTGCATGAATAACAAATCTTGAAATTCACAGAGCAGTTCAAATACACAAGGGCTCAGTGACTGATTATAACTGTTAATCAGGACTGTTTTTCATCCTAAATTCATAAAGTTTATTCATTTAAAGCAAATATTTCTTGCTCTGTTACTCTCCCTCTCCCCCTGTCTGCCTGCCTCCCTGCCTGCCTCCCTGCCTGCCTCCCTGTCTGCCTAAATTTCTCGGTCTGTCTGTCTGTCTCTGACTCTCTGGCTGTCTGTTGCTCTCTCTGTCCGTCTCCGTCTCCATCCATCCATATGTCCTGTTTGCCTGTATCTGTCTCTGATGGTCTCTCTCTCTCTTTGTCCGTCTCTTCTCCTCTTTGTCTCTCTCTCTCTCTCTCTCTCTCTCTCTCTCTCTCTTTATCTATCTCTTTTTATCTGTCTGTCTCCCTCTCTGTTTCTCTTTTCCTATCTTTGTCTCTGCCTGCCTGTCTGTATCCTCTCTCTCTCTCTCTCTCTCTCTCTCTCTCTCTCTCTCTCTCTCTCTCTCTCTCTCTCTCTCTCTCTTTATCTATCTCTTTTTATCTGTCTGTCTCCCTCTCTGTTTCTCTTTTCCTATCTTTGTCTCTGCCTGTCTGTCTGTATCCTCTCTCTCTCTCTCTCTCTCTCTCTCTCTCTCTCTCTCTCTCTCTCTCTCTCTCTCTCTCTCTGACAGACATAATAAAGCTGCAGCTGGTGGAGGCTGGTCTGGTCGAGTGTCTGTTGGACGTTGTGGCTCAAACGGTGGACAGTGACCGAGAGGAAGACCTGGCTCAACTCAAAACAGCATCTGACCTCATGGTGCTGCTGCTGCTAGGAGGTGCTGCTCAAGGCTTCAGCCACTGATGCTTAATATTGATTTTAATTTATGTAGATTTATATAGGAAAACCATCTGAGGCTGATTTCTCATCCATTTAGGAAATTCTGTTTATATCATATTAATAGAAACTACACAGTAGGGATGGTAGGGGTTATTCAAATATCCACATATCCAAATATACACACATCCATATCCACTGATACTGGTACTGATCCTCACAGTAAGTAAGCCTTTAAGTCCTTATCAGCCCTGATGCCAACACTGATAATCCCTAGTTTGTTTAATCAGGTACTCGAATATTGATCATTTGTAGTGAGTGTGTGTTGTAGGGCCAGACTGTGTCAGCACACAAACAGCTACAGCAGACTTAGCTATATTTAGCTGTAGCAGCTTCTTCAGTCCCTGTGGAGAAGTCTTTCTGCATGAATGGTCTCCAAACACACCTCACACATGAACATGTGGGCCTGTTTATATTGTTAAACAAAAATATTGTTAAAAAGCATTAGAATAACAAGGCCACATTGTAGAGGTTACTGGCATGATGTATTATAGACACAATCCACAGTTTGGTATTTGGTCTTTTTGTCATGTATATGGGATGTAGACATGTTCTGAAGTATTCGAGACAGCTTTGATGTCCAAGGCAGTTTGAATCTGTTGCCTGAAAGTTAAAGCTGTGTTCAATAGATGAATGCTAACTTTTTTCTTAACATGTATAATGGCTGGAATACTATAATACTATGGTATTATAGTTTTCTAGCTGGGATACTATAATACTGCGATAATTGTTTAAAAATGCAATATTTTGAATAGCAATAAAATGATAAATCTACGCATAGAGATGACCAAAAGAGAAGGGAAGTAAAGCCGGTGTGTGGAAATGGATGTGCTCTGGTCCTCTCTTTCTTTCTCACTACTTAGTAGGCAGCAGATTGTACAGGCAGCAGAGCAGGGTGTGTTTTTCATCTCACTCTGAATAATTGATGCAGACTGAATGGGTCGTGGGGTGCTAACACAATTCCACTTCCACTGTGTGGCATTTTATGGATGGAGCAGGCAAAAAAAATGCTTTTTAATTTTTTTTATTTTTTTTTAATGAGAACAGAGGGGCTTCTGTTATGCTTCTATGAATTTAGATGTTGCATTTAACAACCAGCAGAAATGTACTTCATATCTAATCGATCACTATGTTTTTATGTAGCAGTTTAGTTTGTGCTGATGTGGCTGTCTGAGTTCCTGTTGTCCTCTAAAGTTCAGTGGTACTCTGTGTAGGGCTTTGTGGATTGTCCTTAATTAATGAATTTCTTTCAGTAGGAGAGCAAATCTGTGAGGAGTTATGTTCTTCCTAAGATCTTTACTGAAAGTGGACAGCAAAACATCTGATAGATCAAGTTAAATGCATGTTTGCAGTGATGTTGGGCATGGCATGCAGTGGTAACCCATAAACTATCCCATGTAGTACTTTGCTATATAGAGTTACTGCGCTCCTGTATATAGTAAAGTAGTGAACAGTAAGTAAATTTTGGCTCTGAATGATGCATAATGTTGTAAGGGTGGTAATGGCCATTTCTTTTTTTTTTTTTTGCTCAGATGAATCCATGCAAAAGTTGTTTGAGGGGGGAAAAGGTAGTGTGTTCCAGAGGGTTCTCTCTTGGGTTCCTTCCAACAACCACCAGCTCCAGCTAGCTGGGGCTCTGGCTATCGCTAACTTCGCCCGCAATGGTAAGAGCTTTGGTCTGATTTCTAATCAATTGTAGTTTATCATACATAATGTAATGTAATGTCCACAACACTTGCAGTCTTTTTTGAATTTGTTAATAAATTTGGCAACAGCGACATGTGCGATGTGCTTGCTATGTTCACTGTTAAACAGTCCCTCCAGGATTTTGCGATCGCAGAAATGAATGCAAAATCTCAGGAGTGTGCAATTTGGGCCAAGGCGCATCATGTGACTTAATCACAACACGCATTCAGCCAATGTTTTTATGTATATCTCATACTAAATTGTTTCAGAAATTAAAACTAAAAATCTAAGATAAAACAAAGGCAACCTGAGTAAACACAAAATACAGTTTTTAAATGATAATGTTATTTATTGAAGCAAAAAAATTTATCCAATACCAATTGGGCCTGTGTGGAAATGTATTTGCTCCCATAGTTCCCCAAATCTAGAAAACTACATTCATAATGGGGTTCAGCTGGACTAGACGCAACCAGGCCTGATCACTGCAAACCCTGTTAAATCAAATCAACACTTAAATAGAACTTTTTCAACAGCATGAAGTTGGTTACCCAGTAACACACTATGCCAAAGCTGAAAGAAATTCCAGAAATCATGAGGAAGAAGGTTATTTAAATACATCCTTCTAGGAAGGGTTACAAAGCTATTTCAAAGGATCTGGGACTCCAAAGAACCACAGTGAGTACCATTATCTCCAAATTGAAAAACTCAGCACAATAGTGAATCTTCCCAGAAGTGGCCAACCTTCCAAAATTCCTCCAAGAGCACAGCAACGACTCATCCAGGAAGTTACAAAAGAACCATCTCAAAGGACCTACAGGCCTCTCTTGCATCAATAAAGGTCACTGTTTATGCAAAAATGGCATCCATCAAAGAGTGGCAAGGTGAAAACCACTGCTAACCCAGAAGAACATTAAGGCTCGTCTGAATTTTTCCAAAACACACCTTGATGATCCTCAGTCCTTTTGGGAGAATGTTTTGTGGATTGATGAGAAGAAAGTGGATCTTTTTGGAAGACAGTGGTCCCGTTACATCTGCCGTAAACCAAACACAGAATTCCATAAAAAGAACTTCAAACCTATGGTCAAACATGGTGGTGGAAGTGTGATGGTGTGGGGATGCTTTGCTGCTACAGAGTCTGGGCAACTTGCAATAATTGACGGAAACATGAATTCTGCTCTCTACCAGAAAATCCTAAGGGAGAATATCCGGTCTTCAGTCCGTAAATTGAAACTCAGGCATAACTAGATTATGCAGCAAGACAATTATTCAAAGCATAGGAGTAAATCCTAGTCCTAGAAGTATGTGAAAGACTGATCTCCAGTTATCGGAGGCGTTTGGTTGCAGTTATTGCTGTTAAAGGTGGCACAACCAGATTTTAAGTTTAAGGGGGCAATTCGTTTTTAACATTGGTGATGGGTATTGGACAACTTTTTTTGCTCCAATAAGAAAATAAATAAATAAAAACTGTGTTGTGTTTACTCATGTTGCTTTTGTTTTATGATGTATTTCATTTGAAGATTGAAGAACTATTTAGTATGAGACATACACAAAAACAGAGACAAAGAAATCATGATACAAATATTTTTTCACAGCACTGTATATGCAAGAAATGTTCATAGGAGATGTAAATTGATCATTAATAGAGACAATATTCTTTCACTTTTCTGAGTGTGGATGTTTCTTTCCAGGCCTGTGTGCATTTGTTACCAACAGCTTTACAGCGACTAAGTGTTACATACACCAGACACACATTCACACCATGTAATGCATTGCTCTGCTGCTCTTTGACCAAATTAAGGCTTGGACACTGCAGTGAGGATTCCTGTGATATTTCTCACTGTTTACAGAGATCTGTTCCTCAGTGAGGTGTATCCTCATGTGACTGGATAGACTAGAACTGGTTAATGCTCTGCTGGATTCATTTATATTTATTGATATTACTGTTATGATACTACTATGCAGTTGTCATGTACAGCACATGCATGCTTTCACACCTAAGGGAAATTTAGGATAGCCAAATGGGGTTAGAATAGTTTTCATAGTACCAAATAAATAGATTATGATCCAAAAATAAATGTAGTGAGATTTTACAAAAATTAAACTAATGCATTGAATGAGCTCCACAAGTATATGTTAGGAGTTTCACAAAAATTACTAATTTTTTTTTTTACAAATTTATTTTTTATGTCACAAACACAACACTACCTTGCATTCATTTCTGGATCGCATCCTTTGCATTTGTGAATTCTGAAACATTTCAAGCTTCAAGTGAGCGCACACATCCACAAATAGTTGGACTCCGCCCACAGTCTACTCAATTCAATCGGATAACAGCCACATTGCGCTGACCAATTGTAGCACAGTCTACCTCCAACCAATCACGTTTTGTTTTATAATCAGGACGGGAACACAGTCATATTACACCGAACTCACATAACAACTAACAGCATCAGTGTAACAATATCTAAAAGAAAACCAGCAACATTATGGGTTATTATAGATCAGTGGTCTAATGGACTAGTAATGATTGATTCACTGATTCAGTAAGGATTCAAACCGATTCAAACCGGTAACTCCTAAGGTTCCTGAGTCTTTTAACACAGTTTGTTTAGAGAATGTAATGATTAGCCCGTGAATTGGATGACACTGGTCACGCTGTGTTTTGGCAGACTGCCTGTGAGGACAACATTTTCTTGCCAATGCCATATTTTCCCGATACACAGTATTTAAATCTCACCATACTCGATTTACTGTAAAATCACAACTCGGGTTGTGCCGTGGATTCGGTAGTGATGCAGGAAACACTGGTGAAAACTCATATATTCCCTTAAAGTATATTCCCTTAAAATAAAGAATTTATGACCCATAATGTTGCTTGTTTTCTTTTAGATGTTGTTGCAGTGATGCTGTAAGATGTTTAGATCCACTCTCTTGTCGGCATTCCTCCATTACCGACCATGTTGGAGAGCCTTCATAATATGCGAGTTTGGTGTAATATGACTCTCTTCCTGTCCTGATTTTGTCAATTATTTAATATATTTTTGTGGAACTATTAACATATATTTGTGGATCTCATTCAATGCATTTATGAAGTTGTTTAAGTTTTAAATCTCACTACATTTATTTGTGGATCGTAATCTATTTATTTGGAATTATGGAAACAATTCTAACCCCGTATAGCCAGTCCACCTACAGGCATTTTTTGAGCATTGGGAGGAAACCTATAGAAAGCCCACGCCACATGGGGAGAACATATGAAACACTGTGAGGCAGCAACACTTCACACTGTGCCACCATGCTGTTATATAATGTTATATAATTTTGTTGGCTCCTTCCCTTCAGATGGGAACTGCATCCACATGGTAGACACAGGAATTGTGCAGATGCTCTTGGACCTGCTGGACAGACATGTTGAGGAGGGGAACGTTACAGTACAGCATGCAGCTCTCAGCGCTTTGAGGAACCTGGCAATCCCAGGTCAGTGTTAATTGAAGAGTCTCCTCTTCAATTTTCCTGTATTTCAGCAGCCCTCTAGAGGCTTTAAAACCCGATGTCTGTTAATGCAGGATGTTACTCACCGTCATTATTTATCCTTGCTTTTATTCATCAGTGGTAAACAAGTCTAAGATGCTCTCAGCTGGAGTGTCTGATGTGGTGCTGAAGTTTCTCCAGTCAGAAATGCCACCAGTTCAGTTCAAGCTGCTGGGAACGTTAAGAATGCTCATCGACACACAAGGTAGCTATAGCCAACGTTATAAAATGCTTCCAAGGCACTTTATCTGTGCTTTTCTTATTTCTTTCTTATTCCCTTCTGACTGCTCACATAATTGTATTTAACCTCTACACAAAGCATTCAGATTTTTCTGCAACAGAAATCGACAAGTTAGCCCTAGGTGTAGATATTTGGAGGCCAAAAACCTACTGAACAGCATTTGCTGCATTCAAGGACTGCATAAGCCATTCATTTATCCTATTACAGAAGCTTTGTCAGGTATAAGCTAGTTCCCCTCTGTCCTCTGAATTAGAAATCCGTTATCCTATAAGTGAAATGGACGAAGACAGGGCTCCATGCCACAGTGCTGAGATTTAATTGCTATGTAGATTGTGAGTGATGCTGCCGCAGCCAGCTTGGACTACAGCACTTTGCATTCTCAGCACGAGGCGTGTGGCCAGAAACTTTCATTTTCAGTAACACGGAGTGCTTTCCACATCAGCAGTACTTTAAATACAGCTCCAGTGCTCTTAAAGAAAACAATTTATAAATGTAAATGATTGTCTGTTTAAAAAAAAAAAAAAGCACTGCCTTCAATTATTACACATAAAATACCAATGAGAGAAATATTCTCAAAATATTACAACTAGTTTAAAATTACAGCTATTTTAAACTTGTTGATATTTTACTGGTGTTCAAAAAAGCAGCTTTAATCAGGAAAATCTAGAACCTGGTAGATTTCCTTTAGAATACTGTTGATACTTATCTGCACCATAATAAAACGGACTTTAAGCTGTTACTGAGCATTGATTCATCCAAATATCTTAATACAATACCTTAATGCATTGTCGAGTTTTAAATTTATAACTAGAAAATGACTTAATGTGGCAAAAGTAATAATAACTTGTCTGAAAAACTTTAGGCATAGAACTGATTTTCTGCATGGGTCAATGGATGGTGTGTGTGTATGTGATGTAGCGGATGCTGCCGAACAGTTGGGAGCAAACCTTAAGCTGGTGGAGAGGCTGGTAGAATGGTGTGAGGCCAAAGACCACGCAGGGGTGATGGGAGAGTCCAATCGCCTGCTCTCAGCACTGATCCGACACAGCAAGTCAAAGGTCAAGGCCGTACACACGTTACCATTTCATGAAAAATTCAGAGATTCTGGAAATTTAATTGTGTTTGGATGCTTCTTGGCTTTGAACAGGAAGTGGTACGGACGGTCATTCAGTGTGGGGGTGTAAAGCACTTGGTGACCATGGCAACGAGTGAGCACATGATCATGCAGAACGAAGCGCTGGTGGCTTTGGGTCTCATTGCAGCACTGGATTTGGGTAAAACAGACATTAACCTGTCTAAAGTTCAAAGCTTCACCTTATGTGTAACTTCCACTGCGACTAATATCAGCCCATTCACATTAAATATACAGTGTCTTAATTAAATATTTCCTAGGGCAGGTTTTAAAACTCCACATTATGCCTAATTGCTGAATTAATAGAATACAGCTTTCTGCTTCCTCAGCTTCTTTATACACCAGCGAATAGGTAGGTTCAGGTGTATTTTTAAAAAAATGTATGTTCTATAACATTCTCCACAAGTTCTCCACATGTGGTAGCTGTCAAAAAATATTATCCTGTCATGTCCAGTGTCCTGTCATCATAGCCCCTTAGTCTGCTATGGTAAAATCCCAGATTGCTGTTATGTTTAGGAGAGTTCATTTGATATTTTTTCAGGTTAATGTATATTTTCAAAAACACTGGCCATTTTTAGCCAAAATTAGTCGTTTGACAATTCCCATCCACTAGCTAGCTTTCCACCATCACACAACAGCTATAGTGGTGCTTGAAAGTTTGTGAACCCTTTAGAATGTTCTATATATACCTGCATAAATATGACCTAAAACATCATCCGATTTTCACAAAAGTCCTGAAAGTAGACAGAGAGAACCCAATTAAACAAATGAGACACATGTATTTAAATGTTACTCTCTGGATCCCCAGGCTTTATAAACAGGAGAAAAACAAATGGTATAGATCAAGAGAATCTAACTAATTGGCAGAGGGATTATAGGATATCTTTGCTTAACTGTCAGTCAGGGAACATTGGGTGTATTTGTTTGAATTTTGAGATTCTGGCAAAATTGCTGACTAATTAATCTTGCTCTCAATTCAGGAATGGAACCCATAAAGCTAATTTCAAAACAACCCACTGTTGCAAGAATAGGCTTGTTTTCTTTTTGTTTTTTAATACAATTAATAAAAAATTGTATAAAAAAATCTACAGTGCAACATAAAACAAAGGTAACCTGAGTAAACACAATACAGTTATCAAACACCTATCACCCTTTAGCAGCAATAACTGCAACCACATGCTTCCGATAACCAAACACCTCCGCTTGGAGATCAGTCTTTCACTTACTTCTAGGACTAGGACTTACTCCTATGCTTTGGATCATTGTCTTGCTGCATAATCTAGTTGCGCTTGAGTTTCAACTTACAGACTGAAGACTAGACATTCACCTTTAGGATTTTCTGGTAGAGAGCAGAATTCATGTTTCCCTCAATTATTGCGTTGCCCAGGCCCTGAAGCAGCAAAGCATCCCCACACCATCACACTTCCACCACCATGCTTGACTGTAGGTACGATGTTCTTTTTGTGGAATTCTATGTTTTGTTTACGCCAGATGTAACGGGACCCCTGTCTTCCCAAAAGGTTTTGCTATTTGGAGTTAATGGCTCTCACTGATGTTCTTTGGAGTTCCAGAGTCTTTGAAATAGCTTTGTAACCCATACCAGATTGATGTATTTCAATCACTTTCTTCCTCATCATTTCTGGAATTTCTTTCAGTTTTGGAATAGTGTGTTACTGGTTAAGACCTTTTAACCAACGTCATGCTGTTGAAAAAGTTCTATTTGCATGTTGATTTGATTGAACAGGGTTTGCAGTAATCAGGCCTGGTTGTGTCTAGTCCAGCCGAACCCCATTATCACTGCAGTTTCATAGATTTGAGGAATTAGGAACTACAGGGGCAAATACATTTTCACACAGGCCCAGTTGGTATTGGATAATGTTTTTGCATCAATAAATAGCATTATCATTTAAAAACATTTATTTTGTGTTTACTTGGGTTGTCTTTGTTTTATCTTAGATTTTTAGCTTTCATTTCTGAAACTGTTTAGTATGACAGATACACAAAAACAGAAGAAATCAGAATACAAATACTTTTTCACAGAACTGTATGTCTTATTCCTGACAGATTCAGCAGAGAAAGATTTTGTGGGAGCCACTCTGGTGCAAGTCCTACATAAACTGCTGACAGAGGAGAAGAGTGCTCCTGAGATCAAATACAACTCCATGATCCTCATCTGCTCTGTCATGGGCTCAGGTGAGGAATGTTTCCCCTGTGGATGTGAACCTGCATTTCAGCTGAAACTAATCTGCAATAAATTTAGTCTAGATGTCTTCATATGATGTAATTTTTTTTACTTTGAATATACCAAAGTATATTCACCATAAAGTATATTATTCAGTAACTATTATTTGTTAACTGGTGAAACTAATAGGAAAGTTGTGTAGTTATGAGTGTGTGGAGTGTAAGTCTGGACGCAGTGTCTGGGTAGGTGTTTTAAGGAGCTAAAGGGATGTTTCTTATCTTTGGATATATGTATGTGGCAGCCTGGGAAAACTCTTTACCTGGTGAAATTTTGACATTTTCTAATTAAAAAAAACCCTGAAATTTGCATAATTTGCATTGTATATATGGTCAAAAGTATGTGGACACCTGACCATCACACCCCTATATGGTTCTTCCCCAAACTTGGCAACACACAATTGTATAGGATGTATTTGTATGCTGTAGCATTGCAATTTCCCATCACTGGAACTAAGGGGCCCAAACCTGTTCCAGCGTGACAGTGCTCCTGTGCACAAAGTGAGGTCCATAAAGACATGGTTTGCTAAGGCTGGTGTTTAAGAACCTGAGTGGCCTGCACAGAGCCACTACGCCACTGAACAATTTTGGGATAAACTGGAACGCTGCACCGCGGGCCTCCTCGCCCGACATCAGTGCCTGACCTCACTAATGCTCTTGTGGCTGAATGGACAAATCCCCACAGCCACACTCCAAAATATAGTGAAAAGCCTTCCCAGAAGAGTGGAGATTGTTATAACGGCAAAGGGAGGACTAAATCTGGAATGAGATGTTTAACAACCACGTGATGGTCGCGTGTCTACATACTTTTTGACATATAGTGTACAGTTTATAAACTAAATTTCAGCTTCACTTTGCCATGCAACAGCTTGATTGAAGCATAATGTTCAGGGTGTGAACGCTAGCAAGTAAAGCACTGTTATCTTTGTAGAAAGTCTAGACAAGGTTAACTACAGAAAGTTAGCAAAAACTATACACAGTATATTTATGTTAAAGTAGGAATGTCAAAGTATATTCTAGGCAAAATCAAATCACTCATTATGTTTAGCTGTTTGTCAGAATTCAGCCATAGCATCATCCCGTGGGTTTCCGCAGAGTTCCACACATTTTGCTAGAAAATAACAAGCAAGCATGATGTTTGATTTGTATCTTTTTATTCTTTCTCTTCAGAACCTTTACATAAAGAAGTACAGACCCTGGCTTTTATCGACGTGGTGTCCAAACTACGCTCCCATGAGAACAAAACGGTGGCCCACCAGGCTTCGCTAACAGAACAGAGGCTAACGGCACAGAGCTAAAAGACTCTTTATACACACAACACACACTCCATCCACTCTCTGCCTGCCAACCCTTCCTATACACACTCTTAACCTTCTACGACTCCCACCGCCTCCCTCTGTCATGTGCCAAGGTATCCAGTCCCACTCAGACTCCCTGCTATAAAGTCCCCTCTTCTCACCCAGCTCGTTTCACGCATGCGTTCACCACTTTGTAGGAAATCGTAGACTGCCTTCTGCAATAGGTTGTGCAAGCGAGATAGGGAGCGTGCAACACATAAAAAAGACCATAGCTGTGATAAACGAAGCGTGTAATCTTATTGAGGAAGACTAAACCTGCAAAAAAAAATAAAAAAACTAAAAAATAGACTAGACAATAACTACATGGGGGCTAGAGGAGAAACTAGCGCAGCCATATATTCACGCCGTGTAAACCCCACGTGTTCTGTGTAGCTTGAATACCTGCTGATTTTGACACCTGCATGTGTTTTTTAAACTAGTCTAATTTAATGGTGTATCTGTGTTCAGCTCGCCAGACCTCGCTCTTTATGATACACACTCCCCCTTTAATATATACAAGTATCTGCCTTTGGCATGTTTGAGATCAAATGTGTTTGTACAGTAAGTGGGATGTCAGGACCAGAGAGAACTCTTTACATTTTAATGCCCCATGGTCCTAATGCCACTCATGTTCATATCTATGAAGTCACTTTACTGGAAAGAGCTAATTCCATATCACTAGTCTGTTAAATTTTGAAACAGATTACTGCTGTCATATGGATATTATGAACAAATAATATCATCTTGTTAACAATTAATAAGTATTTCTATTTACCGCCCTTTTGTTTACGAGCTGAGTTTCTGAACATTGTCTAGGCTGCATACACTTGGTCAGGATAGTGAAAGAAAGATGCTGCTTGTTAAATGACAGTGCAATGTTAATAATGCTATGCTATATAATCTGTTGGGATATAACATGCTTTTTAACATGACTGCCATTATAATAGGAATAATAATAACTCGAATAGATCATGACAGGTCCATAAATCAATAATGCAATCATGTTAAGTGTCAAGAATGGGCTTAGACAAGTCAGCATGTATGAGTGTTTTTATGTTCTGAGGTGGTTGAAATACTGCCAACAGTTCCACAATCCATGACCCCGGCAGTGAGTAACAACCTACTTCGAGTGTCTTAGATAATGTGCTCTCTTGAGTGCTCTCTATCAAAGGTGTACATTTGATACAGTGGTCCATTTTTATTTCCTGAGCTAGATTTTGCATGTGTACAGGTTTGTCTTTTACCAACCCACCGAGTATCACAAAACATGCATTTCCACTGCATGTTGGGATACTGTTCGACTCTGACGTAGCCACTTTATGTTCGATAAATGTTATGTTATTTATCAGATTTGTAACCTTAAGGAACCACTCAGCAATCCAGTATATCTATATTAACTACATTACAGATATTTAAACTCGAGTAGTTGTTGTAAATGTCACTGATTAACTGTACATTTGGGAGATAGAAAATGATTATTAAAGACAATTGCTGGCGATGGATTCTTGGTATTATGACCTTTTTTTTTTTTTTTTTTTTTTTTACATTTTTTTTCTTATAAGCTGTTTGCTACATTAATTTTAAACAATTAATCAATGCAATCGTTAAACTGCCTTTCTATTCTGATAAAACGCCTTTGCAGGGGGACAGCTCTTTCTGCCTGTCAGTTATTCTGCATTGGAACATGCTTCACTCTCTCTCAGAACATTTTATAGTATTGAGAAAGGTGATTCCAACCAATTGAACTGGTCCCAAAATGTGCTTTTTTTTTCTTTTCTTTTTTTTATCATAATGTAATAGCATAATATAAACTTATTCAACGAGAACATAGAAATCCACAGCAGGTCCTCATTAATATTTCAATTTCCCCTGACTGAGAAAGTCACACACTCCAGGAGACTAACTGCCAACTGGTAAGTAGTACTGAGCTTGTCTGGCTGTGTGTGTGTGAGCAAGAGATTGAGAGAGAGATTAAGGGGTGTTTGATACAGTGCTGTGAAAACGTGCTTCCTGATTTCTTCTGTTTTTGCGTATATCTCATATAATGAATAGTTTTAGCTCTTCAAACAAAATAAAAAAACAAGACAAAACAAAGGCAACCTGAGTAAACACACCATACAGTTTTTATAATTTTTTTATTGAAGCAAAAAAAAAAAAAAGTTATCCAACAACTATCACCATTGTGAAAAACTAATTGCCCCGTTAAGCTTACAATCTGGTTGTGCCAGCTTTAGCAGCAATAACTGCAACCAAACGCATCTGATAACTGGAGATCAGACTTTCACTTACTTCTAGGACAAGGATTTACTCCTATGCTTTGGATCATTGTCTTGCTGCATAATCCAGTTACACTTGAGTTTCAGCTTACAGACTGAAGACCGGACATTCTCCTTTAGGATTTTCTGGTAGAGAGCAGAATTCATGTTTCCTTCAATTATTTAGGTCTTTCTGAAAGTGGAGTCATGAACAGTGACCTTTATTGATGAAGAGAGGCCTGTAGATCCTTTGATGTTGATCTTGGTTCTTTTGTGACTTGCTGGATGAGTCGTTGCTGTGCTCTTGGAGAAATTTTGGAAGGTTGGCCACTTCTGGGAAGGTTCACTACTGTGCTGATTTTTTCCATTTGGAGATAATGGCGTGCACTGTGGTTATTTGGAGTTCTGGAGTCTGAAGTACATCTGTCTGGGAAGGGTTACAAAGCTATTTCAATCACCTTCTTCATCATTTCTGGAATTTCTTTCAATTTGGACCTTTAACCAACTTCATGCTGTTGAAAAAGTTCTATTTGCATGTTGATGTGATTGAACAGGGTTTGCAGTAATCAGGCCTGGTTGCATCTAGTCCATCACTAGTTTCATAGATTTGGGGAATTAGTAACTACAGGGGCAAATAAATTTTCACACTGGCCCAGTTGATATTGGATAACATTTTTTTGCTTCAGTAAATAACATTATCATTTAAAAAATGTATTTTGTGTTTACTCAGGTTGGCTTTGTTTTATCTTAGATTTTGTTTTAATTTCTGAAACAATTTAGTATTAGATATACACAGAACCAGAAGAAATCAATACTTTTTTTGCTGTATTTTTTCAAAAATACTTTTTCACAGCACTGTGTGTGACTGTATATTGTTACCGTATTTACTTGGACATGTCATAAGGAATACTGAGGTACAAGAACTGAGCTTGCTAGGGAGGGTTTATGTTGTTAAATTGAGCCTCTAGGTTCCACTTTAATTACCAAAGAACATGTATCTTTGCGGTAATTAGGCCTATATTGTATGAATGTGATCAAGTCAGTTTTTGTGTGTGTTGAACAGCACAGGGACATAATGTTAATCCTATCCTGGGCAAAGTGGGCAGGACCTGCTCTTCCTCTCTCATGTCAATCTCCTCCTCTTTCTTTTTCTCTCAGTCTCCTAATTTTGTCCCGTATCTCTTCCAAAAGCTAAGCAGTCTTTTAATTTTTGTCTGTCAGTGAAGTAAGTAAACACAGGGTCAATTGATATTTATATGCATATATTAACCGCCTCCACTAGGATAATCCCGCTTATACTTTATATAAACTACTGAAGTTACAAACTTTCAGTTACAAGTTTCACCCAGACATATTGGCTATGTTTACATGCACATCAATATTCTGATCATGATCAGAATTTGGCAATAAAAATAATCTGATTAGTATTGAGTCACGTAAATATCGCAATCCAATTGCCCGATTCAGATTAGGACACTATTCTGATTCCCACCCCTGGAATACGCCTGGTTTAATCCGAAATTTGTTGCATGTAAACACATTATTCAGAAAATCCAAGGAGATCTTCGAAAGGAGATATATGCACATGCTCATTTAGCAAGGAATTGTGGGTGCTAACAGATGTTTAGCTGTAGGATGCATATTGCCACTCGGGCTTACAACAACTATGTCCATCCATCCATCCATCTTCTATCGCTTACTCCTTCTTCAGGGTCACGTGGGAACCTGGAGCCAATCCCAGGGAGCATTGGGCACAAGGCGGGGTACACCCTGGACAGGGTGCCAGTCCATCACAGGGCACAATCACATACACACTCACACACCCATTCATACACTACGGACACTTTAGACACGCCAATCAGCCTACCATGCATGTCTTTGGACTGGGGGAGGAAACCGGAGTACAACAACTATGTATACAGGAATATTCTGATGCCTGTACGCATATAAACATCGTATTCGGAATTTGGCTGCAACCAGAATATAGACCTCAAATGGAATTTGATGTGCATGTAAAACTAGTCATTGTTAAGAGAGGAAAAAAAACAACAACAAAAAAACCCTTAAAGAACCACAATAAACCGATTTTCACTTATTTCCCATAAAGGCATTACTCACACCTGCATACCTGATAGACTAAGCGAATTCTCAATATTATTATTATTATTATTATTATTATGATGATGATGATGATGATGATGATGCTGATGCTGTCACCAGTTTAACTACATGCACAATCCCATCCTCATCTTTAATGTGGGACACAATGTCAGCAGGTGAAAAAGGTTTTGTTTATTTCATAAAATGGGTGAGTATAGCACAGAATCAAGAGTTTATCACATTCTGTCCTCCAATATTAGTTCATATGATTACAATAAGCCTGCGTTAGAAAAACATTCCCTTACACATTTTACATCCTTACAGTTAACAGTACAGATTTTTGTTCATCCCTCATTAATTCCATTTGGCTGCTTAAATAGATTGTATTATTTTTTTTCCCATCGAAAACCACTTATGAAACCACTCTAAAAATACTTGGCTTTTATAGAACGTGTGTACAGAATACTTTTTGAAGTGTATTGAATTAAATTTTTAATTTATCTTAATCCTTCAGAGCCATTCTCTACTATTAATATATACTAATATATTACAGCCATGACCTCTGAACTTTTAGATTTTTGTTTATAAATCACTTGACACTATTTTCATGGTACGTTCTGCTGGTGTCAGAGGTTGTTCACTAAAGATTATGGACTTTCACTTGATAAAGAACAAGTACATACCTTTTGAGATATTAGGACATAACCAAGTGGTTATCAAAATTTAAATGTGTTAAACATGCAAATGTGATGAAAATGAAATAAGAAGTCAGTGTCCACAAACTGGACCAAAATAGTTTCCTCAGTGTAATAATGTCTGTATATGTCTCTTTATGAAACAGTGTGAACTGGAAAGAAAAAGAAAAACTGGAACATAAGAGATGTAGTGAATTCTAATTGTGAAACATCTCAAGACACACACTCACACAGCCATACATTTACATTTAATACACAGGTGTCCGGCATGTGAAATACTTTAGAAAGATTTGTATTCACACAATAAAATATGATTGTGTAGATCACATCTGTACACACATGTGAACTGTGCATATTGGGTTCTGTTGCTGGCACCATTACTCACGAGTCCTGTAGGTGGGGGGAAAAAAAAAGTTAGGTTTTAACAGTGAAGATAGTTCTAAGTGTAAAAGTCCATTTAGTACTGTCAATTACCTGTGAATGTCTGAAGGAACATTATCTTCCGGTGAACAAACTGAACAAGACAAAAGAGAACACATGAAGAGTATGAGAGTTAATCAAAGGTGTTTGTCATCTGCCTCACATCAGTCAGCTGATCAACACGTTGCAGGAGAGGTGTTGTTATGCTGGTTTGCTCATATTTGGTACAAGTGCAGGTAAACTGTAGGCCAGATTTAAATGGTTTATTCCAAATGCTCAAGAGATGAGAGGAAAAAATAAAAAATCTCCTATGTTTGTGCTAGATAATATTAAATGTGACCTCTGGCTATAGTAATGATGGCTGTATTACACTATGCTTATTGTTACACAGTTATTGGATTGATGAACCAAAATTGCACACTGTTTAAACTGATGTTGGCTTGCAGTGCATTATGGGAATCCTTTGATCACTGAGACTAATACATATGAAGACCTGAATATAACTACAATCAAACAGATTCTGAAATGGCTGTGGTTGTAGTTTCTTATTTCTTGTTTCTTATGGCCCGAGAGTCCATTAGGTATCTTTTTGGAAAACACCATGGGAATCGTCAAGTGCCTTTTATGGCACGTGCCATCTGTCTGCATAGAAATGCTGCAGAGATGGTTGTCCTTCCAGCAGGTTCGCTCATCCCCACACAGACCCTCTGGAGTTTGGGTCAACAGCTGTGTTCTTTGGGATCTTTCAAGCTGTGGAAATTCTACATTTTCCTTCCCCAGGTCTATGACTTGACACAATAATATCTTGAACATTAATTCTGTTTGTGAGGGCATTATACAGACAGAGGTCCTTCTAAATTGTGGTCATTTAACTGAATTTACCACAGTCCAGCTTTAATTTAGGCCGTAGAAACATGATCAGGATGCACCTGAATTTCAAGTGTCACAGCAAAGGCTCTTTATACTTGTGTAACTTTGACAGGTTTCAGGTTATGTTGTGTGAAATCCTGCTTAATTATGTTTGGCAAACTGATAACATTAATAACATTAATTTAAATCCATTTTAAAGTACAGCTGAAATACTTTCTGAATGCACTGTACACAATCAAGAACTTTCAGGAATTTTGCTGCTTTTAAGCATCAGACAGTGTATGCACATGCTGCAGTTTTTGGCTCTGTATTCCAGCACATGTGGAAAAGAAAAAAGATTATACAATATGAATGTTATCCTATAAGTATGCACATCTAATATTGTGTGAACCATGTGAACTTGTGACCCTTTTAATACACGATCTGTTTAGATTGTTAAGCAAAAATTCAATGATAAGTTTAGCAAGAAGATGACCACAGTGGTGAATCACTGAGGACTACTTTCACAAATGTAGCAAATTTACTGAACAGTTCAGCTAAGCTCTCCAGGATGTAGAATGTGCAAAAAATTTACCAGCAACAGGAGAATAACGAGAGTTGAAATGCCTTTAGATTTCAGGGACAAATAAACAGGCAAGATAAGGATGATCAGAGCAGACCTCCACTGAGCTTATTTCACTTACTGAAAGCAAGAAGCTACTGAAACGAGCAGAAATGCGAAATAGCTGCATTACAAGTTGAACAAGCACCAGAGAAGAGCTGATATAGGGTCAAAGATTTCTGGCAACCAAGAGATTAAAAATGCTAATTTAAGTTTGTTCAGTTGTGCAGTTCCTTGTGCCGTACCTTCATGTGATGCTACTGTGCATAAACAGCTGTGATTACCGAATGGTTTACCCAATACCCTCAAATTTACACTTCACATTCGGCACCTTAAGGGATAGTCAGAAACTCTGGTGAAAGTTAGCCATAGCTAACGGTTTTGAAACTCCAATCAGCTACTAGGCTGGAGCACCTGAATGTTCAAGAGCTTTCTGAATTGCCAGGCAACATAACTGAACACAACTATTTGTTTTCCTTCCTATTTTATTGGCAGCTGCTGGTGTATGAGGAGAACCTCACCAAATATTACAAATAGTGAGCTGACTTTTCCTTAGCCTAACGGTCACTGTTTCAGATCCAGTGTGCTGGAGTAAAAAGCTAAAACAACAACAAAAAAATCACTGTTCAAATAATTACGTACTACACTGTAATACATATAAAAAGAGGGTTCATGAGAAAACACCCATATTTATATGGACTTGCAAGGAAGACTTAGCAAAGCAAGCCAGCTTCTAACAGGCAGAGAGAGAGAGAGAGAGAGAGAGAGAGAGAGAGAGAGAGAGAGAGAGAGAGAGAGAGAGAGACAGAGAGAGACAGAGAGAGACAGAGAGAGAGAGAGAGAGAGAGAGAGAGAGAGAGAGAGAGAGACAGAGACAGAGACAGAGAGAGACATCAGGGTATCAAAATGCTCAATGAAGTGTAGTATGATGGCTCATGCAGCATCATGAGCCATCAGAACAGAGATAAACAAAATGCAGAGGAGGAGAATACATTAAAATGTACTGCATTCAGACATCACCTACTAGGAACACGTGAGTCGAGATCAGTGGTCCCTCAAAATGGGGCAGTGAAGCACAGTCAGGTGGTCTGTGATAGTTCATTTTGTTACAATCCACCATTATCATTATATTATTATTATATTATTATTGTTTCAATACATAGGCAGTGGTGCAGTACTAGATCAATGAAGACTGGTGTTAAAGTAAGGCCTTAACGCAAGTCTGTGGAACCTGACAATTTAAGAATACATGTTGAGCAGGCTGGGAGGCTTAGATTATGAACCTATATTTAAACATTATTCTTAGGAATGGAGAAAACAAGCTTACATTAATGCAAGGAATGCATACTGTATTAGGATGTAGGTTGTACAAGGAATTAGCACAATGACCTGCAAATGAAACTGAATCAAATCTGGTCATGTTGAAGTCTTTTAATTGTCTGATATCACAAACCTTACATTCCTGAAAGGTTTGATTACTAATTGTGCCTGACACAAAAGACTGACTACTGCTAAGTTAATTAAAATGTTCCCACACTGTACAAGAGAGTAGGGAAGGGAGAGTCTTGCAGGGCTGTCCATGTCTAAGGGAATCTAGCTAAAGATGAAGGGTAAAAATTATAAAGTGGCCTACATTTGCACCCACCAGGTGAGCACCTCCCTCACAAGTACACTGAGGCTTTCTTGCTGGAGTTGTACGGGGGGCGGTGGGCAGCGAAGGAGGGGGGCGGCACCCTGATGGAAGCATGAGGAGAAGTGAAGTGGTGAGGCGAGTTGGCATAGCAATGGTCATGGTAGTGAGTCACACTCTGACACATGCTGGTACATTCTCATGGTCATGGGGATACCGTGTTTATCAGCTTGGTTAAATTTTTAAAGGTGTTGTAATGGATGACAATAATAAGAACCGAATGGTGTCTGCAATACAGTATTTACAAAATTTCTTACATAAAAATAAATAATGAATGACCATTGCATCAGAGATTAATTATGCTAATATAAAGCCAAGCACAGGTACTTTTAATTATGTACTTAATTACTTTAATTAAGTAGTAATATAAAGAAAATGCAAAAGCAGGCTTATTCTCATCTTAACTTATATTGTATTCTATTAACTTCCTTATATTGTCCACATACTCAAAAGCCTCCAGCACGCTTATCTCTTTTTTTTTTTTTGTACTTTGTCAATTCTGAATGTCTATGCATGCAGAAGGGTACAGGGTCAGCATGCAGTGTGTTGCAAATGCAGCATGCAGAAGCAAAGCAGATAGAGATCTTGACTAATTTACACTTCATCAGCTTGATCAGGTCACTTACCAGCTCACCCGCACAGCTTCAATATCACTCACTAGATTTTGGGCCAGGCATATTCCAAAGATCTGCCAAACATTTAGACAACTTTATCATCTTACATAAACAATATACCAAAAAAACCCACATTTGTATATTATCCTGTATACAATACAGAAAATAAATGATCAGAGAAATGATTAGAAATGAAAAGAAATGATTAGAGAGGTAAATAAATACACTCCAGGACAATGCTACTTGATCCACAATACTAATTAGACTATGGCACCACGTCATACTGATATTTTATTTGTACTACTTTCCCATGAAGACCTCACATACTGCACACTGTAGATTTGCACAAAATGACCTTATACACATTTGCACAAAATATATGTGCACAATATTGTCATTTAATATACAGTGCTGTGAAAAAGTATTTGTCCCCATCCTCATTTCATCTGTGTTTGTGTACATCTCATACTAAATATTTTTAGATCTTCAAATGAAATTCAACATAAAACAAAGTCAACCTGAGTAAACACACAATACAGTTTCATTCTGTTTATTTATTTATTTATTCATTTAAATTGAAGCAAAAAAAAAAAATCCAACACCCATCACCAATGTGAAAACTAACTGCCCCCTTCAGCAGCAATAACCGCAACCAAACGCTTCTGAGAA
This sequence comes from Ictalurus punctatus, assembly GCF_001660625.3. Classification (NCBI taxonomy): domain Eukaryota; kingdom Metazoa; phylum Chordata; class Actinopteri; order Siluriformes; family Ictaluridae; genus Ictalurus; species Ictalurus punctatus. Next base: position 16,449,208 of record NC_030422.2, on the reverse strand, counting down.
CTGGAGATCAGTCTTTAACTTATTTATAGGACTAGGATTTACTCCTATGCTTTGGATAATTGTCTTGTTGCATAATCCAGTTGAGCTTGAGTTTCAAATTACGGACTGAAGACCAGACATTCTCCTTTAGGATTTTCTGATAGAGAGCAGAATTCATGTTTCCCTCAAGCTGCCCATCATTATCCTGTTGAAAGGTCCATTTCGGACAGACGGCCGCATATTACACACCAAATATTACCCTTGTTTCATTCATTACAGTTTACTGCTCTTTATAGTATTTAAATTGAGAAACATTAAATTTCATTATGTTTGAAGGCATCTGTGCTCTACATCCTTTGCATATGCCTAAGACTTCCACACAGTGTACTCACACACAATGCATATTTATATATATATATATATATATTTTATATATATATATATATATATATATATATATATATATATATATATATATATATATATATAAATATAAATATAAATAACACATACATACACACTATCCAGATTTAATCCCCTTTTGTTGTTTTAATAACCTCTGATATTCATTTATTTTGTTTGGTGCGCAGGCAATATAATGAATCCGTGTTACAATTCATGACCTGCAGAGGGCTCCTCTGTGTAATAGTTAATTGTGACACTCACTGAGTAATATTTGATTATTTACTTACACCATATCTGCATCATACTTTCAGTTTTGGCATTGTTTTTTCCGCCCAACTGATAAATAATAAGAAAACAGATAGGAGGCAATAAGACCCCTTTAATCAGGAGTTAAGCATGAGAAAATTATTTTCAATCAGGATACGTTACTATAGTAGAAATCTTTTCTATTGTGCCATATAATGTGACTATTCAGGGAAGGCTTTCCACTAGATTTTGTAGCATGGCTGTGGGGATTTGTCCATTCAGCCACAAGAGCATTAGTAATGTTGGGCAATGATGTCAGGCAAGAAGGCCTGACATGTAGTTGGGGTTTCAGTTCATCCCAAAGGTGTTCACAGTGTGGTTGAGGTCAGGGCTCTGTGCAGAACACTGGAGTTCTTCCATCCCTAAATTCACAAACTATGTCTTCATGGACCTCACGCTTTCTGCACAGGGGCATTGTCATGTTGGAACATGTTTGGGCCACTTAATTCCAGTGAAGGAAAATCATGATAGACATTATACACAATTGTGTGCTTTGTGGTAACAGTTTGGGGAAGAACCACATATGGGTGTAAAGATCAGATGTCCACAGACTTTTGGCCATATAGTGAAGATAACATAGCTTGATGGGGAACAGTGCACTGAATCTCCTTTTACTTATACAAATGACAATTAAGGAATTTATATTTGTAAGAAGTAAGAAGCAGAGAAGGTGAAAAGTGTTATCTATAAACAAACATGGAAGGGTTAATGAACTTTACCTGTAGCAGTGCAATTCCTATAAAGATGCCTGCTACTACTGTCAGGTTGTCATGTAACCACTTCTCAAACTGAGGCACACAGCCCTTCAAATATATGACTGTCTTCTGTTCAGCTTCCTATAGAAACAAATAAATACAATGATCTTAAGGAAGATTACATTTATTACATACTACTCTATCAGATTTCTCTCAGAACTATTGACTCTCTTATGTTCATAGTAGCCTATGATAAAAAAAAAGCAGTACAGTGTTCATTTATTTTGTTTCGTTTGCAGGCCATATAATGAATCTGTGTTATGATTCATGACCTGTAGGGGGCTCCTCATGCCCACTGTGCAATTTTTGAATATTTACTTACACCACATCTGCATCATACTTTCAGTTTTGGTATTGTTTTTTTTTTAAATAATAAGAAAACAAGTAGGAGGCAAAAATACACCTTTAATCAGGAGTTAAGCATGAGAAAGTTCTTTTCATTCAGGATACTTTACTACAGTAGAAATGTTTTCTATTGTGCCATATAATGTGACTTCATTCTCCTGAACATGATATTTGACGAAAGGACTGAAAAAGAAGAGAACAGATCAACATACCAATTTAGATCGGACATCATATCCGCATTGTGTGTTGATGACATCCTCCTAAAATACACGAAGCACGGTATAAATAATAGTTCCTCTATTGCAATGATTCTTTAGAATAGACAAAGAAAACAGTACTGTGGTCCATGTGGACTGGTTAAGCTGGATAAAAATGCTTCTGCTTATAGAAAATGCTTTTCGAACACTGCACTTTCTTTTATCTTCTGTGTTTACTGAAAAGAATTGCAGATTGCAAATCCTAGATTTGTTTTCCTGTTTAACTAGAAATTATGATGAGTTACAGCTTATTAAATAATAAAAGATTGATAGCTTATGGCATATTATAATTAATGCTCTTTACTTTAAATACCCCCTGAAGTTTTTTTTTTTTTTTTTACAATTATTTATTGGAATCTGATACTGCAAACCATCAGCCATCAGATTCTCCTGATCATTCCATTAACTCTCAGCATCACAGGAGCTCCACTTGGAGATTTGAGTCCCACGAAGTTTTGTGTAGAGACAAACAGTCCAAGCCATATCACATGATGACTGGTGTACCACAAGGATCTAGGCTTGGCCCTCTCCTTATTTCACCATGCACCACCTCTTTGGGAAAGGTCATGCAGTCTCACAGTTTATCAGTACTTTGCTGAAGAAAATCAGCTCTACATGTCCTCCCCCAGAGGAGACCTCAGTCTAACCTCAGCATTTCAGCTTGGATAAAAGATCCACTTTACCTTTGGAAGACAAAACTTCTTCAACTGAAAATAATGATGTTGATCGTGCAAGTTTGCCCGGTGTAATATCAGTAAGATCAGACTCTATCTGTTGGAATACCTGAGAACTCGTCATCTCGTAACTTGTCTAGTTTAAATCTCTGTTGCCAGCTTGTACTATTAAAACACTACAATGGGCTCCTGAGTGGCACAACAGAAAAACAACTTGTCCTAGCCTTTGAAAGATCATGAGTCTGAATCCCAGTGGTGCCACAGCCAGCCACAGCTGGGAGTCTAAGAGAGAAAAAATGCTTCTGGCTCTGCTCTCTATGTGCGAGTGATGGCATTACTCTCTCTCCTTGTCAATCATAGCAACACTAGCCGATCATGCATGCGGAAGAGGGCAGTTAGAGCTTATTTCTGACTGACTTTTGCATCATGAGCAGTAGTTTGAAAAGATGTAGTGACTGGATGAACATCTCTCTCAGGAAGCGCATGCTAGTCTTCACACTGCCTGGTTGCTAGCGGTCATGTGATGGGCTTAGGTAGCTACAAGTAGCTGCACTAACTTAAAGAGATTGTACTGTAAAAGGTCTGTGTTGTTATATACATGAAAAAAAAATGTTTTCATAATAAAACTATTAAAAGCAAATCAAATACAACCTGTTAAAACCATGCTCTTACTGAGATCCATTTTATCTATGTTTTCCCTCATTTCTCTCTTACCGCTGGGTCCTTGGTGCAGCAGGAGAAGGGAACGCCACACTTCTCTCGGCTGGGGTTGGTGTCTGTGCAGTTGAAGTAGATGTTGAGATCCCAATCACTGGCTTTAAAAGCCCCACAGCATTCCCACTGCACACATGAGATTATAACATGTTCTTTCAGGTCTTACTTCCACTGGATCTGAGCTGGTCTATAGAATGCTTCAGTGAATCACTCTTTAAATAACCTTAGTAGTCTATTTAAGGAAAGAAGATCTTAGGGACGAGTAGGAGTCACTTTTAAGCATGAAGTATCACAGTGGTTTTGCTGTAAATTGATCAGCAAGAATGGAAGGAAAAAAAATTAAGGGACATACCAGCAAAAAATTCTCTCATTGTGAATATAATGGCTCCACTATCAGTTTATCTCTAATATTCTGTTATATACTTCTAAAATTATTTCACCTAAATCAATTGCTATGTTAGCTTATGCTAATACAGAGTGCTTGGTCATCTCTGTGAAAGGGTCAGGTTTGGCTAAACTACAAAACTGAATTAGATTCCTGGGCTGAATTAGATGCGAGAAGCTGACCTGGCACACCTAAAGGTCCTAAAACTTTCAAACGATGAAACATGCATTTGTTTTACACTTCAGTTGTAGGACTGCATGTCTGTAGTATAAAGTGGAAACAATGCAGCATTCAAAATGCACTGAAATCCATTGCGCAAATACAAGTCATTTACAAATTACTATTGCGAGCGTCCATTTTCCTAAGGTGGCTTGTCTGCCAAAAAATCTCTCCTAATGTTTCAATTCTGTGAAATAGACAAGCTTCAGCAGCCTGCTATGATGATCCTGTCAGCTAAATAAAAGAGTAATACAGAAAATAAATAAGTGCTGCATTGTGGGGATTCTGCCTATTAGAGACAGCATGATGTAGAGCAGACTGTTATGTTAACTGGCTCCACACACTGACTTTGAGAATGGAGATGCAGCAATTGTGTTGTCTATAATGTTTGTCCTAATCTTCCTCTCTTTTTCCCCCTCCTTATTTCTGTCACATCTACTCTCTCATCAAGCAACATTCACTCTTTTGAGGTTTCACGATTATTTTTCTATTTTCATCTTTCTTTTTCCTTTTACTATGTCATGCAATAAACACGTCACACTTTCCCACTTACATATTCCTGAGTGAAGTCGATAAGGTTTTGTAGGTCAATATCATCTCTATAGGCTCTGATGTTGTTGTTAATGAAGAACTGAAGCTGGTCTTTGAGCCAGTCCTTAAAGACAAAGGCAAGAATCCCAGCTGTCAGTTCCAGGAAGAATATAATCCCCAGGAACACAGAAAACTAGAGTGGGCCAAGAAGCAAGAACACAGGAGAAATTATTATTATTAGTTCAAGTAAAGACTTAACCCCCCCCCAAATAATCTTGAGACACTAAAATAACAGATGTTGCTACATGATATAGAAGACTGCTGCATAAGATAACTGAAATGGACTAGGAAAATTGACAGAATTACTGGCACCCTTTATAAAAAATGAGCTAAAAAAAAAAAAAACTTGGATGCAATGAGTCATACTTCAATATAGGTATCCTGTATTAATTTATTTTAATAATCGTAGCATCTTACAAAGTTAATTACACTTTAATAAATGGATCTTGGACACTTTCATTCAGAACATTTCAAACTTCTTTATATTCTTTGTTTTTTGCAAGTGAACTGTCCTCTTTCTTTCAAGACAGTGGTCTGAATTAGTGTTCAGATCTAGAGATGGAGTTGTCTGTTGCAAAACAGTGATTGTGTCTCCACAATCATTTCTCTATTGATTTGAGTGTATGCTTGGAGATATTCACGGTACTATATATGGCCAAGTCTTAATCTTAACTAAGTTTTGGGCTGAAATATAGTGAAATTCACAAATGGCATCAATCTTTACACAAGCCCCAATGTCTTGCAATGTTTTGAAGTGCTTTTGTATTTTTTTTTTTAATATCCATTATTAGCCCATTGTGGTGGATGGCAGATTTTAGAACATACATCAGAAACAGAACTTAGTTAAAAGACAACAGAGGTTTGTCTGTTGGAGACTGAGGGCAGTACAATAAACACTTTAGGGGTGCCAATAATTCTGGAGTATTATATCAATAGTATCTGACTATTTGAATAAAGGTGTCTTTCACCGTTGACCGTTTAAAAAGGGTTTTCCTTCTGAAAACACAGACTCACAAATTTGAGGAGGACGGTGTTCTCTCTCAGAGCTCCGATGCAACCAGCAAAACCCAGGATAAACATCACACCACCCACCACTAGAAACAGCCAGACAGGGTCAAACCCACCCAAATCAGTGATGGAGGAGATGTTTGAGAGCACACCCTGACAGACAGAGACAGAGTTAGGCCCTATTCAGTTGAATACTATTAAGCTCTGAGACAAAAGAGTTTACCAGAAAGTGCCAAAACACAATATCAGTTCAAAACAAGCACATATATATATATATATATATATATATATATATATATATATATATATATATACACACACATACATATTTAGCTGTCGCATGGCATTTCTTAATTAAACTGTTGTGACTGAAGTGATCGGTCAATAAAAGCTACTCATACAATCAGTGGAAGGCTGTGGAACTTTTGCTCTACTAATCATGCTTCATTTGCTTTTAACACCACCACCATTGAGGAACTGCTCTTCCACAAAAAAGAAAGTAAAACTTTCTTGCAGTCACACCTTAATAACTGTGTAGGGAGAGGATAGGCCTGTGCTGTCGATGTTCGGGGAATTCAAAAATGTGACTTGACAGCTTTATAGTTCAACAGTATAATGCTTGCTTTAACAGTAACATCTGGAAGCTGAACTTACACTGCCAAACTCTAAATATACTCCTTCCAATCGCCAAGTCCAACACTGCAACTTGTAATATTCAAAAACAATATTATATAGCATTTCTTAAAGAAGCAGTATTGAAATGTGCCAAACATCCTGTACTTAGTGCTGTCCAACAGAGACAGATGTTAATGCCAACTGTAAACAGAGGAAAGGAAGTGGGAGGTCAACTGAGATGTAAGCTAACACATGGTCATTTATGTAAAGGCCCTAGTCTACAGCATAGGGAACATCATTTGGGTTTTGATAAATGTAATAAAATAGAATAAAATGTTCTGTATGTTTTTATTTGTGTATAAAAAAAAAAACAAAAAAAAAAACGTCAGTGTGCTATTGGCTTTGATTCAGTTATGCTCTCTGCTGAGAGCAGGCCAAGCCAACCTTACCAACATGAATATCTGGTTCTCTTACATGAACACAGATTTCATAAATTACGGCGGTGTCCTCTGTGCCTTCAGAGCCTGTACTTATCTTTAGTTACTGTACATCCTCCCCAGGCTACACAGTGTACTAATCTGTAAAAATGTGAGGCAATGCATTTGAATGTGAGATACAAGTTGTGAGACAACTGAGGACAATCAAATTACCTAAATAGAAGTACTTTAGATGCATTGTCTTGAATTGTGGTATATGTTTTAGAAAAAAGACTAAAATATATACCACTTAAAGACTGTGTACAGAGATGTGACACATTCTGCTATAGTGCTAACTCTGCACACTCTGGTTAATATCCAGCTCTTTTAGGTACTGTATACAACACTCGAAAAACTGAGGTCTCTCATCATACCCACTCTGGGTTAGCAAACACTGATGAAGATAGCACAAATTGACCTTACTCAAGAGGTGCATCTGAATGAATGACACTGCTGTAGAAAGGTACTCACTTCAAACTGAGAAGTGTTTGACACCCCTGCTGGGTCAAATGAAGACTTACATTAAGAATTATCAGTAAAATTATTTGTGCATTTTTCTCCCAATTTAGTCAACGTAATCACACTAATCAATGGCAATTCCCACCCGCTACCTGAATAAAAATCAGCACACCAACTACACCACTAAAATAGTTCCTTAACCCTCAACCTTATTTAAGGATTCATACTAGCTCCCTAAAACCATTCTCCTTGGAGTCCTCTTAAAGCCTTTTGTTTGAAGGGTTCAAAATGTTCCCTCAAAGAGACAAATAATAAACAGGAAACAAACAGAACAAAGAGGAAGACTATTCTTCTCACTCTGAGAAGCATTTACAACAAGCTCTCTCAGACCCATGGCTACAGAAGCCTGTGGCATTATTGGAATTTGAATTTGTGATCTCCTAATAATGGATGTTTAGTTAGTTTCTATGCAGTACCTGAATGCACACTGAAATTTCACCTTTAATGACTTAGTTCCATTTTACTGGTTCTCAACACTACTTTCATCTTGGAAGATGAACACCTTTTCAGTAGATTTGACTTAACATAACTCCAGCGAATGTGTATTTGACACTTTCTCACCTTCTCATTCCAAGCCCATAGTCCAATCCCCAGGAAGGCCAACCCCAGTAACTAAAAAAACAGAAGAAAAGTTCAGTAATTCATTCATAATTCAAGCTTATTTATTGTAGAATAACACTTTATTCTAATATTCACCATGTGTTCGGCATTTCACCTGGATAAATTTAATTTAACATCCCTCTATGTTAGAAAAATCTAACAAATCTTGACTCTCACTCCACTTTAAAAATAAATAAATAAATAAATTAAATCTCATTACTCATTTCCTAACATATAAAGCAGAAACAGGAAATGACACCAGGGGTCAGTGAGTGTGAAAGAGTACTGAATTTATGATCATTTGTAACAGTGCAGTGCGGTAACTGTCATCTCAGGGGAGTCAATGCAAGACTTCTGAACACATTTACACCCTGTAAGACCAACATAAAAATTCTAATCCATAGGTTCTGTTTGAGTCAAAATAATCTATCAACAATATATATATTTAAAAAAAAAAAAAAGGCTCTGTTATTGAAATAAATGTAAAAAGGCATTCAGGGATCATTTTAACTTTATAGATATTATTATATATTATATTATTATATCTTTAACAGAAATCCTGCATTCAGAGTTCAAGAGTAGTCCCCATGATACGATATACACACTACTGTACGGACAAAAGTATGTGGACACCTTACCATCATACTAATACATGCCCATTCCAAATCCACGGGGATTGACATGGAATTATTCCCCACTTTGCTGCTAGAACAACCTCCACTCCTCCAACAAGGCTTTTCACTAGATTTTGGAGCTTGGCCATGGGGATTTGTTTCCATTCAGCCACAAGGGCCTTAGTAAGGTCAGGCATTGATGCCAAGTAAGAAGGCCTGGTGGAATGCCAATTCATCCCAAAGGTAACTCGAGTTCTTCCACACCAACATTAGCAAACCATGTCCTTATGGACGTAGCTTTGTACACAGAGGCATGATGAAAAAGGTTTGGGTCCCTTAGTTCCAGTGAAGGGAAATGTTCATGCTACAGCATACAAAGACATTCTATACAATTCTATGCTTCCACCTTTGTGGCAACAGTTTGGAGAAGAACCACATTTGGGTGAGATAGTCAGGTGTCCACAAACATATAGTGTAGTTCATACATTACGATATGAGATCAGGAAAGCTCCTGAAACTATCTGGTTCAAACAGGCACCAAACAATAACCAGGCTTTTAACAAAGTTTGTCTTTCATAATAAATATAGCTGCAGGGTCTTTCAAAGCAAATATATACACTTTTTCTCCATCACATCAATCAGAACTCAATGTACGTACACCTGGTCTAATACTGAGAACAATCATACTTTAACACTGCACTCAGTACAGTGGGTCAGTGTGTTTAATGTTGTTGGTAATCTGATGCTGTTAGTAAGGCAAGGCCTGTAGCAGTCATTGTGTCAGTTTTGTTTCAAGCATTAACATTTCTGACATTCATACAGAAAGTAGGAGTTAACCACACTACACAGATTTGATCTAAAAACATTAAATACATGTGTCTGTCCAACTAGTGGCTGCAGAGTGAAGGACAGCTCTTGCACTGGAATTCGGGATATAATTAGCTTTTATAGAGTTAAATGAAATACTGTTCAATACCTTATTCTTTTAGTAAAATGTTAATATATGCCTTTGTGAATACAGACATTATGGCAATACAGCATAACATGAACACTTATTCTGCTACTTCCATTATGAACACATTTGACCTGACATGATTTTTTATTATATTAGGTGGTATACATTGTTGTAGTGATCCAGTACACTTGTACTGCATCCCTATATGTGACTGAAGTGGGACAAGTGGGCCATCAAGGGGAAAACAAGAAGCATTCAGCATTTCTCAGAAGGCCGGATATTTGACTGCTTAGAAGTCCCAGCGATAAAGCAACCAAACAGTCAGAGAGAGCCAGAGGCAGACACAGAGGGATTGAATGAGAGATATAAGTCTATAATACTGAGCAAGGGGACTACGCATAGCCAGAGAACGAGTCACTAAATTTCTATTCATATTTCCAAGCTGAATATGATCAGAAATCTGCTCATAATTTAAACAGTGTATGCAGGGAGTAAGTGCAAACGGGCCCTTTTGTTTGCTGAGGTCTTTTTTTAGCTCACCAAAAGTTCAAAATCCAAAATGTTCACTGCTCGCTCAGAAATGAAACATCTGAAGTTTAGAATTGACTAACAGGGCTATGAGCTTATCACAAATATCTATTAAGTTTCTGATATTTAAGAATATGAAACAAGTAAAAAACTAAATCCTCATTTAGTATTTTTGTCCCTACAGTACAAGTAGATGTGAAAAATCAGCAAATAAAAACATATTTTACTCACATATTTCGCACATTCACTCTCATTCACCTTCTGGAATGCTAATGGGCATTATAAATCTATGCTTATAAACATGTACATTAAAACCATTTTCTTCCATTGGTCTATGGTCCAGTTCTGGTGCTCAGGTGCCCATTGTAGGTGCTTTTGGTGGGGGACAGGGGTCAGCATGGGCACTCTGACCGGTCTGCAGCTACGCAGCCCCATATGCAGCAAGCTGAGATACATGGTGTGTTCTGACATCTTTCGATTATAGCCAGCATTAACTTCTTCTGCAATTTGTGCTACAGTAGCTCTTCTGTGAGATCAGACCAGACGAGCTAGCCTCACGCATCAATGAGACTTCATGACCCTGTCGCTGGTCACTGGTTGTCCTTCCTTGCAGCACTTTTGGTAGGTACTAGGAACCCCACACAAAACCTGGTGTTTTGGAAATACTCTGACCCAGCTGTCCAGCAATCACAATTTGGCCCTTGTCAAAGTCGTTCAAATGATTACGTTTGCCCATTTTTCCTGCTTCCAACGCATAAACCTTGAGAACTGACTGTTCACTTGCTGCCTAATATATCCCACCCCTAGATATGTGCCATTGTAATGAGATAATCAGTATTATTTATGTCACCCGTCAATGGTTTTAATGTTATGGCTGATCGGTATATGTCTTTCCAATGCTAACTTGATTTCTCATAAGGAATGCATTTTCAAACCTCTTTATTGCTAGTGTTGTTTAACAACATTGTTCTTGCTTGCAGTGCTGTTACACTCACTGTATGTTACCGGTCTTTTGGCATACTCTTTGGGGTGCTTTCTTATGAGGTGGTTTTGTCATGTTTCCTCCAGATCCAATCTTACTTTTGCATATTTTGCAAACAACTGCTGGTTGTTTGCAATGTCCGATGTGTTTGGATCAGTTCTTTTTAACTGATATTGAATTTCTTCTGGCAATAACGCCATTCTGCAGTGTTGCCAAACAAAAGGAGTTGGAAACGCAAGCTCAGGAACTGTCTGAAGTCTGGTTCATAAACCAATTTGGGATGTCATGTCTGAGCATTTTCAGCATCATTTCTCGGTAAGAACAGATCGTCGAGCCATTTTATATTATATTATAATTATATTTATGGCATTTGGCAGACGCTTTTATCCAGAGCGACTTACATTTATCTCATTTATACAACTGAGACATTGAGGGTTAAAGGCCTTGCCCAAGGGCCCAAGAGTGGTAGATTAGCAGTGCTGGGGCTTGAACTCCTGTAACCCTGTAACCTGTATCAGTAACCCTTTAACCACTGAGCCACCACTGACCATTTTAATAGTTATAGCACCAGAATTCCTGTAGCTGTACCAGGGATTATTTCTCTAATGATGCGCAGTTCACACCTTGAAAATTTTGATGTCCTAAGATCCCATGTGAAAGAGTGTCCTACAGAGTGAGGCAGCAAGTGCACATCATTACCAGTGTACACCTCTGAGCTATTTAGCTCAGTGATTTGTTCATTTCCATTTCATCTGCCAAGTTTTCACAGTTTAAGTCAAATGTTATATTCCTGAAAATTATCATTTGCCATGTGCGCTGATGATGTACCCAACGTTATTGTAGCAATGGCTTCGATCTAGGAAGTGGAATTTTACGTGGCGAACACAGACGAGCAGAATGACACATACAGAGAAACATCCCATTAAGTAATATAAGCACTTTTGGACTGCTGATCTTCCAATCAAATTATTGGACCAGGACTAACTGTTATATGACATGCATGATAAGCTCTACCTCTACTTTGCTTGTATTATCTCATTTGTATAATCGCTTTTTTAGCGTCTGCTAAATTAATAAATGTAAATGTACTTACACATTTATCAGTCCATACAGGATTTCGCTGAGTTTTTTTGTGATTCTTGCAGTCAAAAATGCTTGATTTTGCTGTGGCAAAATTTGCAATGCAACTTGCAGAGTTTTTTTTTGCTTTTTACATCGTGAATTGACGTCTTTTGCAGTGATGTTTGTCGGTAAAGGAGACCTTTTAGCTGTACACTTGTTGGAGGCATGTGGATACAAGAGTGCTTTGGCTGAATGCACACTGTGTTGATGTCAAATGATGCGTCTTGGCCCAAATCTGCTCCTCCGAATACTGCAGAGTTTGCTTGATTTTGATTTGGCGTTCATTTCTGTGATTGCAAAATCAGGAAGCTTGCGAATGGGAACCTAACCAACTCAAAACTTGCTTACTTTATAGCCAAAAATTTTTACACTTAATCAGAAGGAAGTGTTATGGTGTGTGCGTCAAACACCAGGCCTGTAGCTTTGTATTATTTGGCCAAGTGAACTTGGAAAAAAAAAAAGTATACTGAAACAGCCTGTAGTACACTACTGCTCAACACTTTTCACCTGTAGTGTAGCCATCCGAAGGGTAGTTAACCCTCAGTTCCCCCTTGTATTATGTCCCACAACGCTATATTCCCCATAGAAACAGCACACCAACCCTGAGTTCCCGGGCCAAAATCGGCCCCAAAATCAACATTTTAATTTTAAAATTTTTAGGCCTTGAAACAACTTAAAATAATGTATTTGTGTAATATTACTTTGAAAATGAAGCAGTTCAGTGTTTTTACTCCACTTAGAGGACAATTCTTAACTAGAGAAATTACGAAAAATGCTCGCTAAAATCCTTATACTCATTTAGAAGTACCATATGAGAATCAGCGTGGTCATGCCTTTGAATAAATGCATTTTAGTGCCAAATAAAATGAATCATGAGAGTTTGTGTCACTATCAGTTTCGGTTTCAACATCGCCTGAACTTTCACTGCTGTCACTATCTAGAATACTTGCTCTCGCCTGTGTAACTGTGTATGTTTTATTTTTTTTCACTATTTTAGATGTACCTGTGTTCATTGTAGGTGTAACTTTAGCTGGAACACGATTAGCTTTTCGCTTTGGCATATTTAGTTAAGTTCTACTATTACACCGCAAGTTTATCAACAACATTCATGCTTGGATCATCTAAATCATAATGACGGCGTAATGACGTAATCACATCATGACGTCAACAACCTTCCTGGTCAAAAAATAATAATTAAATAAGTAAGGAATCATAGCAGAGTAATGCCGGTATACCAGCCTTGCGGGGATAACGTTTACACTGTAAAGCCGCTATATTGGCTTTATGGGTATTTGGCATAGACGACCAAGCCGGTATATCTTCCTTACGGAAATAGGTCAAACACGGGCAAGCCGGTTTTTCGGCCTTACGGGGTTAGTGGGTTAATGTAAACTGCCATATATGCACACACTTGTTTTCTACTTGCTACACTGCTATTTGCACTTCTGGTTAGATGCTGATTGCATTTCATTTGCTTTGTAATTGTACTCTCCACACCATGGCAATAAACAATCTAATGCAATCTAATGCAATCTACTTATGGAGCTGACTGTACATAAACAAGTAAAACCCAATTAATCCAAATTCAAGCTTTATTGCAATAAAAATAAATAGTAATTATGCATCCATTCTTAACTCCTCCATTGTTACATGTTGGAAACTTGGGTGTTATTGTATCAGAGTCTGTAGGGACAGGAACATTTTATTGGATTAATCCATCTAGACCTGTATTAAATGTCTGGAAACAACAACAACATCATGCCCTAAAATGCTATTGAGGAGTAGTCTCAATATACTGTACTGCATGAACTGTGTGCAAAGATATAACCAAATTAGCTCCTGTCAGTCTTGTATTATAACTTAAAATGGTGTTTAGAGCTTTTAGAGGACTTTATAATCATATTGGCCTATCCGGGCTCTCTACTGGATTACATTCATAATCAAATCCTCCAGTTATTGCACTCTGAACACCTCCTGTACTTCAGTGAGGTTGGCAGGACTGTTTGTCTAGAAGGATTACTAGCCTAGATTTAAATTATAGGCTTGCTTTCCTTACTGTAGCCTAGTTACTATGATTGCAAGAACTTAATGCACCTCTATGCATAATCTAATACTCAAGCTTACCAATACAAATAAGGAAAACTAACAGGAATAGTCAAAGCTGAGGTGGTACACAGGATTCACCTAGGTTTAGGACATAGCTTTAAAACAGAGCAACTATATTTAGGAACAATGCGCTGATGAGAGTGATAATTGTAAATCTATTATCTTGATGAGACTTGACGCTAAAACATTTTATGCATTTCCAATGGTTCACTGACTGCATCGACCATTCACATGAAAGCATCTGTGACCTGATGAAACCTAGAGTGACTGAATATTTCTCTTAGTAAATTTTATCAAATTATCAAATTATCTTTTGTACAACGTAGCCTCATATTTCACCCATGCAAAGATTCTTAAAATGGAAACAAAAAGGAAAATGAGCCATGCCTCAGAAATCCTATATCATGTACACAGGAAACTGTCACTCAGAAAAACAAAGGACTGCTTTCATTTAAAAGAACAAGCTAGTGGAGAACTTAGTTTGGAGACGCACTCTGAAGGCATACAGAACGCAGAAAGTGCATCAAAGCGGAATAAAGTATAAAGCTGAAAAATTACTAACCAAAGCAAGAGAAATATGGACCATAGAGAAACTGTTGCATACATTGTATTCAGTTATTTGGCTTTTTATTCTTTTGAAATTGATAAAGCATTTATTCATATTAATTAATAAATGTGCACACACAAACACAATTTTTCTAACTTAATGTGAAGTCCAATCTGGTCAACTATGAAAAGTAATTATGTTATTTTCCCAAAATATTTCAGGTGCTTTATTTACTCTGTTATGGTCACAACTAATGCAATAACAGTAGGAGTGTGGGAGTAACATTTCATTTAACTGCTCCCAGGGTCATTTTATATGGAATACAGACAGGGCAAAGCATAAGCCAGGAAACAAATACATCTTACTCGATGTCTGAACTATAATTACAATTTTATGTATATTCAATGATAACGTCTATTCATTCATCTTCAGTAAACGAGTTATTCTGATCAGGGTCACATTGGATCCAGCCAACAGTGAATCCGGTTGATCACAGTAAAAGCAACATCTTCATTCGCAAATGGACCAATTATTCATTTCAACTTAGGGCATAGTTTGTGTTGGAAAACTAAATAAACCTAAGCTTTTTGCTTTAACTGGCTGTACAACACATTAGCAAGCACATAAGTCTGCTAGTGTTGCAATATCATTCAGTCAGCCATAAGGAATACATTGAGAGGAGACCAATAGTGTTCTTCTACATACACATTTACAGTCGTAACACTGCAGAGGTACTTGCCCTGCTGACAGGGAATTAGATCTTAATGCTACAAACCTAGTAGTTTTGTGTTTATTTCTAATAAAGGGAAAATGTACCCAGGAAACTGAAAATCAGAAAACCAAAGAACTGCTTTCACCTGAAAGAACAAGCTAGTGGAGCACTTAGTTTGGAGACTTTTTCCATAATATTTTAAATATTATGAAAACGCTAGGGGGCTTTTCCCCAAAAGGTAGCTTTAAATTTTTACATCCTAGCATTTTTATCTCCAATTAAATATTTAATAAGGTTTGTCTAACCTAATCAGGACTCTCAGGGGAAAAAAAGGGCAGACAGCAGCAGAAGTGTCACCACTTAGAGGAGGAATGAGGCCAATAAAGGTTATTCCACCAGCCTGAAGTGGAATCTTAGTATGGCAAACCTATACCTGTCTGTGGAACCTAAATAGTAAAATAATGTCTATTATACCATTAGAGTGTAATCTACAGTATGCGCATTTCAGGTACAAATGCAATCACTACAAGGACTTTATAATAAATAAGATAGAAAAACATGGATAATAAATTAACCATAAAAAAAAAACCAAAATTAAATAAAATGGCCAATGTTGGAGGAAAACAGAAATCCCTCACATACCTTAATGGAAATGATGAATGGCTTGATGTAGTGTGTAGAATAGCCTAAATTGTGCAGTAAAAGTGTGTTGATAGACAGTCTTCTGTGTGGCACTGCACTTAATCTTACAGCAGAGGACTGAATAAACTGTTACTATCTCTGACTCTGTAACGTAGATTAGCTGTTGATAATAAACCACAGGAGGATGCATAATTAACTGTTTTTTGTTAGGAAAGGAATATGGGAAGAAAGTTGTCAGGAATGAAAAACATAAAGAGGCTATATATGTATAATAATAATAATAATAATAATAATAATACGTAGTTTTATTCTTATTCTTATTATTATTATTAGGACAAGGGTCCGCCAGCACACTTGTTTTATTCATTGTTCGGTTTAGACGTGTTAGGAGCTGAGACAGAGCAACAATGTGGACCAGTTTAGAAAATACTGCTATATGAAACAGTACGTTATAGTTTACTACTAAGTGCACCTGGTATGCTGACCTGCTATTAGTACAGTATTATTAATACATGCTATTAGTACAGTATTATTAATACATGCTATTAGTACAGTATTATCAATACATGCTATTAGTACAGTATTATTAATATATGCTATTAGTACAGTAGTGTACGGATCCTACGTAACCTAAACTCGTGTTAAAGCCGATTATTATTATTGTGCACAGAAACACGCTGGACACACTGAACACTCCATGGACGCTAGGAAATAGACTCCTGGCAAAAATGTAACGATTCTAGGGAAAAGCGTTTAAAATGAGAATATTGAAAGTTTTCATACGTCTTTGAAAGACGTAGAAAAGATGTCCGTTGTTTGTGTACAAGAATGGGATTTAAAATGGAGGGAAAAGACGGTACACTAAATAAAAATCAAACCGGATCAATATTATCAGCGTGTTTTGTTTTAATCAGACCCATCTGAATCAGTAACAGGAGGCTGGATGCGACGGTGTTTATTGGTAAAAAATATATAAAAAAAATAAATAAATTCATTTTTATCATGTAAAAACATCAACAACAACAACACAGTCGTCCTTTCACAAAGACATACCGTTTGGATAACAACAACTGAACAAACAAACAGCCGAGCATGGCCTTGAAGGAAAAAGAAGAAGAAAATCAAGTTAAAATGAAACATGGTCTTACCCAAAATATTATGTTAAATCCAAATATAAAATATTTGATGCAACAGCTGACTTCATGTCCATTGTAATGCTTTCCTGTCATCATTGATGCTCGTCCACATTAAGTCCCTTCTCCTGCTACTTAGCTCTGAAATGAAAGGACCAGTGCAGCAGGTTCAGCTTAATTACCGCCGCCTTTTATCTAGAAAGAGACACCAAGCTTCCCCTCACTGTCACTATCCACACACACACATCATTCAGTATTGTTTTCTTGACGCAGCTAAATATTAACGACTTTAATGTATATACACAGGACGTGCTGGTAGTCAAAAGCTTCTTGTGGATAATAAACGCAAGAAACATCGACCTACTTTTGCGGTTAATCTAAACGGTTGTCTCACTGCTCCGTTTACACTTGACATGGTTGATTTTGATGGACCGAAATCTCGACCAATCGGACGGTGCTCTCGCGAGAACATTGTAGGCGGGACTACAGACTGCGTCACTAATGTGTTTTTCTCATTCGGGAAAGTACTGTACTCTTGTCTTTTTGCCTGATTATACTTCCTACGTGTTTGTACAACTTTCTGTCTTGTCGAAAAATTCACGTGTTGAGTACAATATTTCGGTTTAAAATAATTTATCTTTATGTTGGTGCGTCAAGTTAATTCTACGCTCTCTTTATGGTGTATATAATAGGATGTAATTGAGCCAATTTACAAATAAAGAATACACTTATAGAGAGCATTAAACATCTTGCAGAAAAAGCTAAGAAAATATATATACTATATATAATAAATATATTGATAAACACCAGTGCCCGAGGCATTTGTGGTTAGTCAGTGCAAAGTGTGATTATATCTCTGCTGGAAAAAACAATAGAAACCCTCATAGAATCTGTTATGTTTTACTGGTTATAATGGGAATTGCATTGGTTTTAATGGAAACTGTAATTGTCCCTGTGGGTCCATCCATCCATCCATACTTACATCCATCCATCGTCTATACCGCTTATCCTACAGGGTCACGGGGAACCTGGAACCTATCCCAGGAAGGGAGCATGGGGCACTAGGCGGGGTACACCCTGGACAGGGTGCCAATCCATACACATATACACATTCACACACATTCATACACTATGGACACTTTGGACATGCCAATCAGCCTACCATGCATGTCTTTGGACTGGGGGAGGAAACCGGAGTACCTGGAGGAAACACTTACAGCACTGGGAGAACATGCAAAGTCCGCACACACAGAGCTGTGGTGGGGCTCGAACCCCCAACCCTGGAGGTGTGAGATGAACGTGCTCTCTGTGGGTCTCTACTGGTAATTTGTTGCCTTTTATTTGTGGCATACTATGTCTACATCCTTAAATCCTACTACGTAATGGAAACCATTTGGTAATGGTTTTAATGGTTAACAGCTGATGGTTTGTAAAGTTATTTGTAGTAGGAACCATTTGAATTTCTGTGACGGTTCCTCTTGGGGGTTTTTCCCCCCGGCAAGGATGATTGTATAGATCTGAAAACAAGGGTCTTCCTACCCACAGTCTCAATTGCTCTATTGTGCAGAGGGGTATAACACAGGACCTTTAGGAAGATGTGAAGAACAGAGACCCTCCTGCAGAGGGGGACAACAAGCCGTATCATTAATCCAAAACGCGCAACGCCTTCGAGTGTAAACTGTAGTAATGAATATTAAGTGCAAAGTTGTTGGTCTTTGCCAGTCGATTATTTAAATTGTTATGATTTACCTTGTGATTATCTATACTTTGTATTATGTTTATAAATCGATTCAAACAAATGTAAAAACTACTGTGTAGCTATTATTATGCTGCAGTGCTCTTCAATTAGATTAGAAATGGAAGAAAATTCCTCAAGTCTTAAATGTAGATGTGAACTTTGGTTAACATTCTGATTTTTAGCTGTAGTTGTATTTTAGTAGTTTTAGCTGTAGCTGTTTTTTTAAAAATGTAAACTGTACATGGAGCTTCCCTCCTATTTATTGTCACATAATATTTAACAGACTGCATCACAACGTCATTTGTTAGCTATAGAGCTAGCAACGTGCTACCACATGGTTTTTTGTTTTTGTTTTTGTTTTTTTTGGGGTTTTGTTGGGTTTTTTTTTTTACCTCAGAAATATTGTGCACATGAATGTGAACAGGTGAAATACATGAAGTACATTTATTACTAAACATATAAAAGCATCTCAGGTGTTGATCATTTTCAATGTCAGGTTAATGTGGGTTACAATATTACAGTCTGAGAGGAAGCATTGTTGAAAGGATAACACATTACAGCCGAAACTATTAAGCAAAAGAACTGCTGAAATGCCTAACCATTGTTTAGTCTTGTGTCAGATTATGTTCTGGACACTTTAGTTTCTGCAGCATTTTTAGGCTCTTTTGCAGTCTAAATTGGATTTAACCTGCTAGTTACAAACCCCAAAACAGTTAAGTGGACAATAATCTTTTTTCCTCTCATTTCTGTTCATTACTGGAGGGTGTACAAAAGCAATGTTTATTTTGACATGGTCTATGATAAGTGCCAATAGAAAAAAAAAATACTTAATCATTATTTAATCAATAGTCATATTATAGTAATGCCACTTTGCTGTAGCTAGATACAGCATATGTACTTATATAATTCAGTACTTGATGTTAATTCCTGACACTTTTTTTATTGGCTTACCACCTAAACATAATATAATTAGAACATTATAAATAATGAAACTGAACTGTGCTTAGGTTTATAATGCACAGAATAACCAAATACAAGCAGAATGAATATTATAATAAACTGTACATAGTTATACATTAGAAAATGGACAAATGCCTTTAAAAAATGTAGAAGTGCTTGTCCTCTTGTGGTCCAAAGTATGAATGTACATTCATGCAGGCTACCTTTTAAATGAATTAATAAGCATTGCATAAATATTTTATGAAGCACTACTGGAGGATTTATGTAAGCTTTAAAACCTTTGAGATGACATAACAGCTTTTATATATATATATATTGCTTTGTCTTTACTAATAGCACATTCATGAAAGTGTAAAGTGTACATTTGTCATCTTAACTATTGTGAGGTGTATTTACTGTATCTACGTCTTATAGGAGCATGAAATTGAATGCTGTTCAACTGAAGTGCTATAGGTTTATTTTCATTTAAAACTAATATGTGCCATTCTAATACAACTTGACTTTGATTTTAATACTCTCAAAATTTGGTGTTAATCAGGTGTAAAACACTGTTAAGAAGCAGATTGTATCTTTGTACATCGTTGTATTGGATTCTACTACATATTTGTATACACATTGCATTCCTCCTTACAACTCCAAGTGCCATGAATGTGCTGAATGATAATTAAGGGTGGTTCTCTTTACTCTCTTCCAGGTCTCACAATTCCTTTAATGTTATCCAATGAGTACTGACATGCCTCCAGCATTGCTTTATGAGATATTTATGCAGTGCTTATGCACATTTTATAGAGGCCCTAAGTTTGAACCATTTTCATGGGCTTGATGGACCTCAGCCTCTAGTTATTGTAACCAGATGCATTGCACATTTGACTAATTCTTGAACGAGATGATAATTACTTGATTGAGGTTAATCAAGTTGGCCAGAGCATGAAACATAAACATACACCACGCATTGGGTGATCATATTCATGGTCATAGGAACCACTATATTATCCAAGTACCTCAAGCAACTCTTATTAATAAGTTAATCTTCTTCAGGTAACTTATAATTCTTACTTAAATAGTTTATGGGTTATATTTTTGCAGTGCTAAACTTTTATGGCTGTGTTGGGTAATGGAATTATAATCCACACCCTCTGTGCCAACACACTACTTTATATTTGAGTAGATATCAATGTGTTATTTCACTCATTTGTACTTGATTTAATTTTGCCTGAGCAAACACATCTCTGTGCCCTGATATCTCTTAACTGCTTTATGATGATGTCATTTGTGGCGCTCCGATACATCACTGTGAGGGGGGACGTCTCCTGTGAGGTGCAGTGTGGACTGGAATGAAGCACAAGGTTATAAACAGATTCTGTTTAAAAAGTATTCTGTTTTAAATACAACTGAAATGTAGGTGACAAGTCGTTTTTAAGTACAGATACCTTTTGTCATTTTCCAAGTGCTTATCCTTTGGTTTCTGATCAGCCAGAGAAAGATTAGCCTGTTCCTTTATGCACAAACCCCTACGGAATAGATATAGCGTAATGTAACAGAATACTTTCAGAAACTGGTGATTAAAAAAAGTTACATAATAATAAAAAAAAATATCTCAACTACCTGCAGAAGCTGATGTTAAATGCTGTTGGCTGCAGTATCCATTGACCCAGCTCAGACTTATGTATGTCAACGAGAAGTTCATAAAGCTTGCATGCTGTGTCATTTGTGCTTCTCTGCTGTCTCAACTGTGAATGCTGATTTATCTGATGAGTGCTTTCTCTGCAGTACTGCCTCTGCCTGCGCTCAGAGATCTGCCGCTCTGTTGGTTTCACCTTGTATGTCACCAGCAGAGGCTGACTTAGAGAGCTTGTGTTTAAGCAGTACAAGCTCTGCGTTAGGGCCTCATGGAGCACCAGGCTGCCACTTTCATCCCTGAAGCGCAGCTGGAAGCCCAGGATGTGTGGTCCATGGACATGATTAGGTAGAGATGCTGTCACATTGAACACATCATAGCCTGACGGGGGAAGCTGGTCCAGGGTGAGCAGGTGCTCAGTGAGGGGGCCACTTATGCTCAGGTTCCCTGCTCCAAAAGACAGGCTGTGTACAGCCACTGTTACTGTGAGCGGTTCAGGGTGTAGGGTTTTTCTCAGTAAGATCAGCTCAGCAACAGTCATAGAGGGCTGTAAGTATGACAAGTTGAACCAGATCCAACCAGGTTTGCTATATTTTGTGCCTAGTTAGTAAACACATGAATAACTATTGATGCAATAGCTTTTAAAATTTCATTATGCACATACGATAAAAATCATTCAATGTTAGTAACATTTACTGCACTAAAGAGTATATGGAGAGTTTCTTACCTTGTATACTACGGAAGCTCTGCACCAAAGTCCCATCTGAATTGCTTCTCTGCCTTGACTCCTGTGTGCTCAGTAAATGGTAAATTTGCTTCATATACGGATGTGGCTTCGCTTGCTGAGGGACCGACAGCTTATTGATGTGAAGCATCTCCAAAATGGCTTTGCTAAGATCACCATTTTCAAAATCTTCAAGAAGATTCTCTTCAAACTTCAGCCCACTTACAATGTTCAGGGTTATAACAGCATACAACAAACATAAAAATCTTTTCAACTCCATGTTAAAAACTTTAAGACAAATAAAGAGGAGATTCCTGGTCTGTACCTCACAAGATAAAATAACAGCAGGAAAGCTGAACCTCATTTGCTAATTGGGTGTGGGAAGGATTCACAAAATGCACACCACACAGCCAAACATAGAGAGAAAGTAATTACCGCTCACACTGAAAATGCCTGGAATGTTACAGTCCATTTGACATGCATTGTGTCCGTGCTGTTTCTGGCAGCAGAGCAAAGCAACAAGTCTTGTTTTGGTTTTGGGGGATGATCACTCTTCTTTTTGTGGATTCAAAGTCTCTTTTCAACTTGCTGAAAATTTTTACAAGCTTTTCTATCTGGCAATTGTTTATAACAAGTAGAGATACTCAACATTTACTTGTGGAAAGCCTGCTTTTCAAGTAATGTGTTTTCATACTGTATAGTATTGTTGTATATGGTTGTTTATGTATTTGTTGAGAGTTCAAGGATTGGGTTCCAGTGTCCTGGGTTTTGATCCTGTAAGTTTGTGGACTTTTTGTATGTGTGGTTTTTGTTCTTGGATTATCTCTTCAAAGACATGGAGGTAAGTGGACTGGTGTCTCTAAATTGTAACTATTGTTAGATTGTGATGCTCTGCAATAGACTTCAATTCCATCTGGTGTGTATACAGCCAGTGTCTTACAACCAGTGTTCCTGGGATAGGCTCTGGGTTCACCACCACCCTGACCAGGATAAATCAGTTAGTAATTTTCTGGCTCACATGTTTGAACAGTAGATGTCAGTGTTGATTAATTTAATTAGTTATATTCTTTAGTTGTCCTTTTTCTTCTTAACCATTGTGTTTTCTTGTAACCAAATTAATACAGTATAGTTTTAATATATATTGACTCACATTTAATTCATCTGAGCCCAAATTAAAGTGAATGTATTGTAGCTACTGAAAATTGTGAAAGAGTACACGTTATATAGTGCATACCGACATAAATGCAATCAAGTATTTACATGTCAAAGTAGATTTAAGGGAAGTAAATGATTCTAGAAGATTTTTATATTGAGACTAGAAGTCAGGACACATGGGCTAAGAATGATAAATTTACACAACTAAATTGGTATGAAATGTGTTCCTATCTATTCATGTAAAGTCAAGCAAAATCGCAACCACATCACCTAGGAATTCCCCATTTAAACTTTAGTGTGGGAAGAGGCTAATAAACAGTTCTTGCATAAAGATTATTGGTCATGCTATCCATACAAATATGGTGTGGGTTGTATTAAACATTTTAAAACCATAGTTAATAAATATTATCAAACTAGACATAAACATATGATTGGATTGGTCATCTGGGGAAAACTGGCAGAAGATCTTTGAGATTTCTTACAAGTATTGGAACGTCTAGATGAAAATTGAATTACAAGCGTTCATTTTCAGTTGAACTTATGTGTGGGAAACAGATAAACAGCACATGAAAACTCAGAAAAGAAATTAGTGATTTAATGTATAACCAGGCATCAATTACAAGGTGTTTACCTTTTTAATGCTATTCATTTGGCATTAGAAACATCTAATTCAAACTATTACGTTGAACATCTACATTTAGAAAGTTTTAGTAACAGAACATTGCAAACAGTTTCTTAATGGATCCAAAAAGATTATACTGGTTTTTGAGCCATTATTAACTTGTCCAACTTTACTCTGAGCTTTTCAGTGATTCCAGCCTCTTGTTTGGCTTCATTGCTCCTCCTGGTTTACTTTACTATTATATAAGCCAGTTTCAGTCAGCGCTGTCAGAGAAGCATGATCAATGGCTTATTTCACCTCCCAAATAGCGGCCTGGTGGCAGAAACTCCATCTTTTAGCGCAACTGCTGACATGCCTTGGTTTTAAGAAAAGCGTTTAAAGAAAATTAGAGGTCTAATTGCGGTTTTTTTGTGAGGTCAAGCACTTTTATCTTAAGGAGGTGTTAAAAGAGTACTGATTTTCAGAAAATAATAAGCTTCCAAAATACTTATAACTTGTTCCAGTAATTATTTTCTACTGAGAGAGTATTTAATTTGTTAAGTACAAATTCAAAGGGATGTTCATAACAAATTAGTAATCCATAATATATACGTATATGTATTATTTGTAATCCAAAGGAATGTTTAGTCCACATGTTTAGTCACATGTTGCTGTGGCTATTTTAAAAAAAATGAATTTTATATAAATTACTTAAGGAAAGACTTTTTGTGCCTCAGTACAATGCAGTCAAGGAAACAGATGGAGTTTTCATTAAGGAAATGTACTTCATAAACCATTTAGTACTTCAATTTGTAAACTGATATCCAAATTCACCAATTCAGATCATTCCCATAGTTAGTAATTCAGTTTTTAGGGGGAAATAGTCGTTATACCTCCATTAAACAGGCAGTGACCTTGTCTGGTTTTCAGCGTGAGGAAGGTGAACCTGGATCTACTTACTTCTTAAAACAATCATGTGCCAACAAGCCCCAGGGAGTGAAAGAAGTAGATAATAGGTTGTATGTACATAAAGACTCCTTTCCTGTAAGTAGGGAGGCATTGTATGGGGTTGGGTGAGTGGGGGTTATGGAGAGGGGGGGGGGTTCCTTTCTGCAAGCAATTGGTGTTACTTTGCATGCAACAACTGTTTTTTTAAATCAGTAATTATCAGTGATTATTGTGTAAAGTTCTGTAATTTTCTGCTTTTATATCTTTTTATATGTTTTTATACTTAATTTTCTAATTAGCTTTTTTCTCCCCAGTTATAGCTTGTCTCTCTTCCTCATTAATCATCCACTAAATACAGAGCGTTATTCTTCTTGATAAGATATTGTTGAGCTGTTAACTGGCAGCCATTTCTAAGTCAAAGGTCACATGGCACAGGAAACTTGTGCCAGAAATGTGTCTAGGCTTGTCAGCTGTTGGTTTAACCATAACATACTTCATTTACACGCAATCATTTTGGTTTTGCTGTTGAATAGTTAGCTGATGGTGGTTTCAGAAAGAAAATGTTTGTCACATTTGCCTTGATCCCAGCAATACAAATCTCTCTCATGGCCTGAGTGGAATTCATACAGCAAAAAAGTACAGAAATAAACAAATTCACATTTGTTCCCACAACATTAACCTATAGTAAAGGTAGTTTTGAAATCCATGTACACTTTCTGTCTGCATTCCTGTTCAGTTATGATGAAAGATCCAGCAGTCTTCCTTCAGTCTTTAATTAATGTTGCAGGCTTTGTCATGTCCTGCAATCCTGAAAACATTCACTATTCTATTCTCTTTAATCTTACATTGTCTGTGTTTGTGTCTCTATTCTGCTTGCTTCTGCATTTCTCCCTTTGTTAGGAGACTCTGTACTTCCATGTACTCCTCCCTCTGGACTCTGTGGAGTGGGACAACATCTCTGATTCCCTCCCCTGTGCTCACACAGACTGCCTCCCTCTTCCCTCCCTCTGTCTCTGTGCAAGCTGCTCAAGGCTCTTTGCTCAATTAGACAGTTGCTGTGTAAGCTAGAGGAGTGCTCTGGGGCAGTAGCATGTTTTTGGAGATAGAGAGTTGCTGTTTGTGCTTTAGGTAAGAACACAATTGTTTGTTCTTGCGTCTATGTCTTAGAATGATACGTGCAGGAATGATGATGGAAATTAATTCAGTGGAGGATGACTGGTTTAGAAAAGCCACACATCCATTGACAGCTGTCAAGCAGAGATTTGTTGCTAAAATAACATGATGATAAAGTAGAAAGCTCATAAAAGAATAATAGAAAGTGTTCTTGTACTATTTGCGTTTGTGGCACTTAACATTTCATTGAAATAATCTTTGGTATTTTTCTTTTCCTGACAAAAAAACCCCCCAACAACACAAGGGCTTTAATGAGACGTGGTATGAATATTTCCTTCTTGGTGTTATTTTGATATTAACACACTTTTTTTGTAATTATTTTTGATTGCTCACAAATCCATCTTTAACTGGTCTACTTTAGCCATTATAATACTAACGTCAGTCTTGACCACATTTGGGATATAGGGACATTCTTCATAGTTTCACAGGGTCAGAGTCAAGTGTAAACCTAAGCAGTATTCTTAAGACAAGTGCACAACCTCCACTTGGATTTGGCACTGGCCTTTTTGCCCAGGAGTCCTTAACATTTCTGCACACTGGACAAGGCTATCCTGGTATTCTGCCAAAAAAATGGAGACTGAGGCTATTTAGAAAGAGGAGAAGCAGCCTTTTTGCCTCCCCCCTTACACCCCTTTGTGCTTTACTCATCTTTGCTTTGGAAAGAGTTGGCTGTCTGGGACCCTGTCATTAGTGAGATGAGAAGCAGGGCTCAGCGCTGTGAAGAACAGGCTTCCGATTTTTCAGGCTCCAGCCATTGTCTCCACTTGTTACCAGCTGTGGATAGAGCGTGCTTGTCAAGAGAGGAACACCACATGTTTTTCTCTGTATGACCCAAAATTGTGTCTTCTGGAAGTTAGACTTTGCTTTGCTGTAGTGTAAATTATACCCAAGCGCTTTACACTGCAAGAGATGTTGAGTGCATTCTTCTTTGAAAGTAGGGTTTCATGATGCTCAAACCTCACAATGTATTATACATAAAGTCTAATAGCAAGACTTTTAGTCAAACAAGTAGTCAAGCATGTGTTTAATCAGGACATATTGTCAGAGTTGTGTTTTTAATTTAATTTATTTATTTTTCAATACATTTTGATGCTGAAAACTCTGCCCCTACATGCTTGAATGGAATTTGAGGCTAAGATGCAACCATTCAGGGAGCATGCAGACTGCCGGCCACCCACCCTGCCTACCTTTAGTTTCCTTTAGTTCAGAACTTCTAAATCTCATTACTAATTGTAACCAACATGTATTGTAAGCCCACATGTACTTTTCTGCATATGGGAAGTAGGTCAATTGAGTTACATATTCCATAAAAGTGTAAGATATTTTCATTCCACACTAAATGTATCCAATTCTAATACGCTGACTTTAATTAAGTACAGGGTAGGAGCTGTTAACTACTAAAAATATTTAAATGTGTAAAATATTTAGGAAATGTACACTCTTTTTTTCAGGGTAGTCAAGTACAAATGTTATGTATAGTTTTTACAATTTAACTTTACTATCGTTGATTCAAATGTTAAGCCTGGTTTCAAGATTTTTACTAAATAGGAGGTACAAATCATGAATGGATTTCCAAGTAAGCTGCCCTATGCAGACCTCATATATAGTATTGAGCTCATGGAGCTCTTTCAACGATGGGTTGTTGAACTTGGTCCAAACCTTTGCGAGATCACCCTAAACAAGGATAATGGTATAATCATAGATGATGTCTTTACATGTTGAGTCTTGTTCTGAAGAACAATGTTTGTGGTTTGGGAACTGTGAGATCTTGTTGTGTGATCAGGTAAAGTGTTGGGAATGTGGTGGAAAGAGGCTTTGTATTTTCTATTGTACAGCACAGCTGGGCTTTGGATGGACATTTTTCCCCCTTTCCTTTATATTATATCATAAGCTGAAAAAAAATTCTGTTCATTTGGACTTTAAAAAAAACATTTTGTGTTATTATCTGCACCAATTAGTACCATTATTCAATAGGCAGATACTCATCATACAGTATCTACTCATCATTTATCATTAAAAAAACACTAGAACTGGTAGTAGCATTTTTATTTCAGATGGATGTAGTATATATTATGTTACATTATAAGTTTGCTTACCCTCATCCCTACCTCCAACATTTAGCCAGATAAGATCTGTGCTTTAAGGCAACAATCACGTAATGTATAAGAAAGATATATATTTTTTTATTTGTTCATTGTTCTGTAGAAAAAATCCACACAGTTTTTGGTTTTGTGAATCGTTGACACCAGTGGCCTGTGGTGTTTGTTTTTTGGCAGACTTAGGGAGGGATATTTATTCTATAGCAAGCCCAAAGATTGATTAAGCACAATGTTGTCAGTGAGGACTTTAAAGATGGGAAAGGTCCCACTTCTAATCTGCCCCAAGCACAGTTTGGAATTTGGCCCTTTTTGGTGAATAACCCACCGACCTCACACTTAATCCTCTCTCTGTTATAGGCATCCTGGCCTGCAGTGCTATGTAGGCTCAGCTTACATTAGGTCTCCAGAAATTGGCTTCACTGCTTATCATGTTGGAGTTAGTCTAATGTTTTTTGGTGGCTTTTCTAGACTTTTCTTCTTTTACCCATATTTTTTTTTTTTTTTTTTTTGCTCTTTCTGGACTGAAAATTAGTTTTCTACAGTAATCCTTAAACACAAGGAATGGGTGTACCACTGCGTTATTAATTTAGTTTCTTAGGCTCAGACAAGCTTTGATTAAATTTCTCACTGTGGAGTCTGAAACAATTTAAAATTGAAAACAACTTTTACTGGTTTTGCATTAGTGAAAAGGTGGGTCAAGGACTAAAACGGATGTTCACAGTCTACCAATGCCAACCAGAAATGTAATTCTATCCCACCTAAAAATATTTACAAGGCACCTTTGCTTTGTGATTTCCATTAACAACACCTAATTGACAAACAAAAAAGTAAGACACTAAACCAAGGATTCTGGTTCAAACCACATTTTTGGCATTTCATCCTATCTCCCTCTCTTATCCTAAACTAAGTTGATGAGTGAGTCAAATCTGCTGGTCTCCACGGCATGCTGTGCTTCTCTGGACTCCAGCCATTCATGGTAGTTTTTTTGGTCCAGTCATGCTGCTTTCCATCAAGTGTAATAAGTTTTGGCACTGAGGAAACATGAATTACAGAGGATCCTGTCTTTGGTCATTAGTTTGAAAAGCTATAAAATATCATGTTTGGAGCTTGATCTTGTGGTCATCTGGAACGTCTGTGGTGTTTTAGGACAGGTAGAAATCTATGATCAGTGCTTGGAAAAACAAGTGAAAGAAGTCGTTTAAGTGTTCCTCCACATAGGAGCTGAGGTTAGAAACACTATAGAACATGTTCTTGAAGAGTTCACGAGGATAATCCTAAGGTTGGTTAAGAAGAGAAGAATTGAATAAAATCTCAGATCCAAAATCTACTCTGTTTTTCATTCTTCTTATATACTCATATAAATAAAACTGAATAACATTGTTAACTATTCACTCTTTACAAAAAAACAATAAAAAATACTATATTATAAAAATAGAATAGATTTTAAAATGATAATGGCATATTTACCTTAAGGATACTTGTTTAGGAGACTTTAAATGTGTACCATGTGTGTGAACAGCCAGGTGTTAACATGTGCATTCAATGAAAAGTATGATGTCATTCTAAAAGAAAGACTGGAAGTGAGTTTAACAATAGTTTAGGCTTGGGGGAATGTCTGTTTCCCAGTATCAGACATGTTTCAGTTAAGGCAAAATTCATAACCAACATATTTCAGTGCTATGGGATTCATCACAGTTGGACAGTGACAAGCATATCGGAAATTGAGTAATGCATACTGATACATACAAAACTTTTTACACTCATTACAATACTTCCTACGCAATTATTCACAACAAACTGTCATCCTGGAGAGCACTCAAGTGAGTGCTGAACATTTTGCAAATACTACATCACATTTAGTCACCACTAAACCTTGAAAGCTTGTAGATTGATCTCAGTGGAATAATATTTTACATATCTTTTCAATGTTAGATTTTTTGCATGGCATCTGTGTATTTATCAACCACAATGTCATTTATAAAGTGGTTTTAAATAAAACCTTATGGAGACTAAATTGTTATCTTGTTTAGAGTAGATGTATGTAATAGCAGCTGCATTATACAACTGGAGTGTTTAAGAGAGCAGTGATGATATCAAACTTCACAAAATCATTTCCACATGACAGACCAACAAAAAGTTTTAGTACCAGGCAAAGCTTATAGCTTAAAGCATTTAAATGCTTTCACACTGGTTAGTATAGTCATGTAACTCTGATATTGATCTCAGCTTTGCAAATATCAACTACAATATCTATATTTGTACATCACTGAACTAACAGTCACATTTATTTTAGCTCAAGTTGTGTAATGCAGCATAACTCATGACAAGAATTACTTAAACCATATACATGCAACAGGAAAGGGGAAGCCATTTATCATGTCTTTGAGGTTTTGGCAATTAACTGTAGTTGGAGAAATTAACCCTATTTACTGTAGCTGTGTTTTCTAAGCTGACAGATTATACAGCCCACTTCCCCATGAATGCTAGTCTAGGACTTAAGGTCATTTTTCTACTTGACATCTCACCTCATTGAGACTGGGCTGTATTTTCCTGTCTCTCCACAAACATGTCAAGGGGAACTGCCAGTGAAGTATTTCTCAAAGATAGGAGGAAATGTTTTTAGTGTCCATTGCACTGCATCTAGGAGCCAATGCTTTCCATTGGTTTATTCACATCCACAAGCTTAATTTTTTTTTCCTTCTGTATATGCATTCTTGCTTGAAGTTAAAAAAAAAGTTAACTTTAACATTACTATAATAAGCAAAAACACAGCAAATATACTGTATGCATATGTAATTTCCTTTTTTTTTTACTTACAGATCTTCCCTGAACATGTGATAATATACAGAACATGTCTTAAGAAAAGAGGGATATAAATCATCCAGTTTGAAGCAAAGCATAAAAAAAAAAAAAAAAAAAAACGGAATTTCATCTAACTGAAAATATATATGAGGAACCAAGAATGGTTCTTCAACAAAGGACTCGTATGTGGCCATTTTGGTTTCTGCTTTTGCTGGGACTTTTGCACTTTTGCATGTGCTCCCTGGTGAAGACCAACCATGGCCTGCGGGTGAAGAGAGGACAGTCAGCTTTCTTGCAGGAAGGAGATCTGCAATTCCACATACCCAGAGAGAGGGATACCTGCAAGCTGGAAGTGGTTCTGAATGAACCTATTACCCAACGTGTTGGCACACTGTCCCCACAGGTATTATCCCTATTTTTAAACTCTCTGTTCATATCTCAGAACATACTGATTTATGCTTGAAAAGTCTGAGCTGAATACTTAGTCCAGTTAATTATCAGTTCTGCCTTAACTGAAGAGAAGTTGTCATTTTCTCTCAGTTTCAACTGGTTAAATTCATCTTTTTTGCTGTTAACATCTGGAAGTGCAAGACCCCACAGGCTTTGTACACAAAATGGTAACACTTTAAAATACGGTTCAATAACCTACAGGTAACTATGCAGGGACTAAGCAGGAATGAATGAGTGGTGCAATATTAATTCCTATTAACTACTAATGGATACTGGGCAGTTACTCTGTATGTAATAATCAAGTAATAGTTTTGTACTTTGTTGTGAACTAAGCAATCCTGGAAAACTGCTACAGAACTGCTAGCTGATGCAAAGTAGCCTGTTCATTTCTTACATTTCTTACCTCCCATCATTCAATTTTGCACGAGTGTGTCAGTAATACTTCTGGATAACCATCAATCACAACCTGGTTCATAAATATATGACTCTATTTCTTACTTTTATATCTTTTCCAGATATTACTGAGTAAGTAATTTGTACATGTTAGATAATGACTGAAGTGTCACTGTATCTTTCATTAGGGGATAATGAGGATCTGGAACAGTACTGTAAAGTGAAACACATGATAACTAATTACTAATGACTAGCTATGTGCTAGTCCTCACGTTATTATTACTTACTGAGTAAATACCCAGTATTCATTAGTAATTTGGGTGTCAATGTAGTACTACTCATTTGTTCCTGATTAGTCACTGCAGAAATACCTATACGTTATTGAACAGTTTTGTAAAGTGTTAACCATGAAACTAAGCATGCTAATAGAAAAGATATCCACACATAAATATCATTATAGCCTGCTTGTCTGTGAAGAAAAGCACCTGGGTCAGATTTAGTATAGTTGAAACAAGATCAATGCAGGTATAATTCACATTTAACATTTAAAAGTCTGGCCATCTAGATCTACCTTCAGCATACACAGTGAACTTACTGGATAAATGAGAATGTGGTGACAGATCAACACTCACTTGTAAAATGACACTGTGCCACAGGTTTGTTGTATTGTTCTAGGCATATTTAAAGTTTCTGTAGTAACGTAGATTTAAAAAATATATATTAATGGCTATTTAATGAATAGTCTGTTACTAATTCTAGATGACACAAAAGAATAGACAAGATTAGATAAAATATGTAAGTATTTTAGTCGTTGAATTATCACGGGGAAAGCTGGTGATGTAATTTAATCCAGTATCTTCCACCGCTTAACAGTGAAAACATAACTGCTCTATTTCCTCTTTTTCTTTTATTAAGAAAGCCTGCAGAGATTGCATTGATTTTTTTCTTAAGGTTGAATTTTAGCTGAAAAGCATGCATATATAGCAGGGTTGGCAGATTGTTTCCGGCAAATTTGGATTATTTATAATTTAAAACATAAAAATAAACTTGTTCTGAAAGATGTCATTAAAATGCTGTGTGACCACAGTTTGAAGTGGTTTACAGTCTGACTGTAGGTTTGAGGTGAAGAATGCTCTATTTGTCCATGACAACATGGCATGTAAATATCAAACAGTAATATCACATAGCAGCATCAATTCAAACTGGATGGACAAAGGGGATGATTTTTATCTTTTCTTTACACTGTGGTTACGGTATTCCCCAGGCATTCTCTTAAACATAAATTGACATCATTAAGGTTTTAAAGTCTTTTAAATGGTGCAAACAATTATTTTTGTTTGCAATTATTCCCATAAAGTGGCCGCAAGCAATTTAACCTAAAGTGAAACATAAAAATTCTTCATGGCTGCATCCTGTTAAAAATCCAGATGAAACAACAGTTTTTTGTTTTTTTTTAATGCTGTTTTTAATTCTTATTTTCACGTGACTTGCAAAAGCACTTTGGGAATGAGGTGTATTACCACACCTTGCAATAGTTTCAGAAAGGGCTATGAAAAAGCTGGCCTTTTATGTTGCATTATTATAGCATTATTATCTGCTAATTTAACATATTTTTGCAAAGTCTAATGAAATGGATTTTATGTGTGTTTCTTAACTGCTATTCTTTCACCAGGTTTTTGACTGCCACTATTTGGCTGATGAGGTGAAATATACGCATAATGGCTGTCCTATTTTAAAAGAAGATACTGTCAAACTTCGATTGTACAGGTATGTGTTTTGTTTATAAATGGTGTAATAATTTACTTAAAATCTTAAGAAATTTACTTAAAATCTTAAATGTTTTGTATTTTAGATTCACAGAGACAGAGACATATAGTGAACTGTTCTCACTCCATATTGAGATCATGGAACCTGACTGTAATGTTATAAAGTTGGGACCACAGACATTGCAAGTTCCAGAGTTCTATGGCCTTTCCAATATGCTTGATGGCAATGTGATGTCCTTCCACTATGAGCATCGGCCCAACATAGAGTGTACTATTAGGGTGATGACACCAGACTCTGGTCTACCTGGACATGGTCAGCTGGTCACTGGTGAACCTGACAAGCTAGAAGGGCCAAGAGGAGATGAGCCAGACAGCTTTGTCTCAATTCGACAACAATTAGGTATGACATCTTCCTGTGTGAGCTATACACTATATACTAAATATACTGTTTAGAGCCAGCATAGCACAGTTCTTGGCCAATTAAGTACACATTTGAGCCACGTTTTTCGTGGATATTTTTTGTACACTTTCTTCAGAAAATAAAGCCAGATCCAAATGCAAGAGTGAAGACTGTTTAAAAGGACTAAAATTGGTGACAATTACAAAAGTGTCTTGCGAAGAATTCTTAATGATGGGCATTCGCTATCAGCATACTGATCCTCCATCACCTGATATTGATTACATTGCTATCAAACTGGATCTCACAGACACAAGGAGCAGGAGCATAATCCAGGTATATATGCCAAAAGCATGGACCAGTGTGCAAGCCAGTCACTTGTTACGCTTATTATCTCATCACACATTGTGATATTAAATTATGTGTTTTAATCATCCAGTCAGAACAAGCCTGGATCCCTGTGACCATTAAAGAGTCTGTTCCCAACCAGCCCCCAAAGCCTGCCTTCATGTCCATGTTCATCCTGGAAGTGGATCAGTTCATCCTGACTTCACTGTCCACAGCCATTCTTGATGCAGTAGATGCTGAGACCCCAAAGAACAGGCTGGTGTTCAATATCACCAAGCCTCCAAGTGAGGGCTTCATCACTCATTTGTCTGATCACACCAAGCCCATCTCATCTTTCACCTGGGTGGACCTCAATGAAATGCTTATCAGCTTCCAGCCTCCAAATTCCAGCCATACACAACGCAGGAACTATGAGGTACCTTCTAGACACTGTACAAGATACCAACTTCATTCATAAAAGCACATTTACTCACAATTGGGATAATTTTGCTGCATAATGTACAATTTACACTCTTAGTTCTTTAAGAGTACTTGGTTGGTTGGTTAGTTAAGTGTTCATAGCTTTCTTTTTGCAGCCCTCTGATAGGTAAACTCTCTGCTTATCAGTTCTAAATAGAACCTGCAATGTCATACTATAGAACTTTGAAGGTTTGAATAATTTTCTTCCTAAAAGTGTAATCAAACATGTTGGTAGTTTGTCACTAATCCTTTAGCCTTTACTCAATTAGGTAGAGCTTGAAGTCCATGATTTCTACTTTGAGAAAAGTTCACCTATTATAGTACATGTGTCAGTCAGGACAGCAGACACAAATGCACCAAGAGTGTCATGGAACATGGGTGAGTATTTTCTCCTGATGGAACACAAGTTTAACTACATTTGTCAACAGTTTACTTTGTGTAAATAATTTTCCTGACCACAGATTCTAACACTGCTGAAATTTTCAAAGGTCTCAGTCTCCTGGAAGGGCAGTCTCGGCCCATCACGTGGGATCAGCTGCAAATTGTGGACAACGATGATCTAAAGGCTGTAAGAATCATCACTGTGGATGGCTTACAGCATGGAAGACTAACAGTCAGAGGTGTACAAATAATCATTTGTTCCTACATTAATTATTGATACAGTTATCCTGAAAAGACCATCATCCCTTTATACCGCATTAGTGGTTGACTAAAATTAATATATTTTAGGTGGAAAAGGGTTCATGTTCACTGTAAGTGACATCACGGCTGGAGTGGTGCGCTATTATCATGATGACAGCGATACCACCAAAGACTTTGTGGTCTTTCGGATCACTGATGGCCGCCACCAAACCAGACATAAGTTCCCCATCAACATCTTACCCAAGGATGACAGTCCACCGTTCCTCATCACCAATATGGTCCTGGAACTTTCTGAGGGACAAACAGCTCTTCTTAGAGGTTCAATACTTCAAGCATCAGACACGGACTCCAGTGATGACTACATCTTATTCAATATCACTAAGCCTCCTCAAGCAGGGGAGATCATGAAGTTGCCAGGTCCAGGAATTACAGGTTAAAAATAGCTTTTTATAAATCAGCTACTTATCTTAGTCTTTGACAGCTACATATGCTGTCTAACATCTTGGGGGATTCATGTTTTCTTTGTAGGATATCCTGTGATGCGTTTTCTACAAAAGGATCTCTTTCATTCCATCATCTACTACAGGCACTTTGGCAATGAAGTATTTGATGACTCTTTTGAAGTGGTGTTATCTGACTTCCATGATCCTCCCAATCTCTCAGAGCCTCAGGTATAATTTGTTGACACGTCCAACACCAATCCTGTAAACTCAGTCTGGGAATTCTGCTATCACTGCCACCAGACACATTAATTATTTGATAAGGCCCTTCTACTGCTTAATATGACATTTCACATTGGATTTCAAATATGGATATGAATTAATTCCAATACATATTCTATTTATTTATTTTTAAATTTGACATCGTTTGCAGGTCATTGTGATTCAAATTCAACCTGTCCCAGATCAGCCACCTAAAGAGGCCCCAGGAGTAACTCGACATCTGATAGTCAAAGAGACAGATGTGGTATATTTAACCAAGAAGCAGTTGCACTTTGTTGATGTTGAGTCGCCAGACTGTGAGCTTACCTACACTGTTACCACCCCACCTTTCTACACTACCACATATGGGTAGGTGGTAGCAGATATTTTTCAAAGATCTTAAGATCAATATTATGTTGGCTGTTAAGTGCAAAACACATTAACAAATTAAAACTACTACAGCATCAAATTTGGAAACACAACAGCAAAACCAAAAACACAACAGCTTTACCTGAAAATGGAAAGGGACATCACATGCTCTTTGCTGATTAGCTACAGTGCGAATTAATCTGAGAAAGTGCAGAAAATAGAAAACTGGAGTTTGCTTAGACTAAGAGAAAAAATAATGCACCTAAATTAATCTACTGATGCTTTTATTGTTGCTTATTTTTTTATCAAGGGCATTCATATGATGTTATTTTTCATATGCTGTCAACTTGGCACAGCATTAATAACAGTATATAAATGCTTAAAACCTACTTAAAGGAAGCATTGTTATACAGAAGAAATAAGCATGTCTAAGTGTAATAATATAAGTAACTCTGAATGAAATCAGTTTTCACTAGACCAATTAGATAACATACTGAAGAAGTGCAATTCATTCTCTCAAATGAGCATGCAATATTCAATATGGATCTAACTTATGATAACTTATAATCATTTTATGATTTGCTGTCATGTTGGGGTTTATTAATATGTTTTGCACGTAAAAACTTATTTACCTACTTATGCTTGCTAGGGGACATGATGCAGGGCGGTTGTTCCTGGTTGACAGCATCCCAAAATTGGCTAAGGATCCCAATGCCCCCGTGCTTAGACTTTTCACACAGGTAAAAAAATAAAAATAAATGGTTTGTTCCTTTTCTCACAGTTTGGCTGTTTATGGGGGTGCAAATGCTAACAACTTTCTTCCTTCCCACTAGCATACCGTCAACTACATGAAAGTGGCTTACATGCCGCCTTTCCAAGATATTGGGCCTTATCCTCAGCATATTCAATTTGTGCTGTCTGTAACCAGTGAGCAGGGCCGAACTACGACTGGAATCTGTTTCAATATTACAGTCCTGCCAGTAGACAACCAATCCCCAGAGGTACCCCCAAGCCATCTGTTCAGACAACACAATTTGATTGAACAGTGTGCATTAAATAGAATATATGTTATTTATTTGACAGGAAACCTTCACTGACAGTTGCACTGATTTGTTGTCAAACAATGCTATGCTACATCATGTTTATGTGAAGCATACACAAAAATGGTCAAATGAAAAGTGGCTACATGCAGGTTTGAATAATGGTGTTTTGTTTGATTCTTAGGTGCACATGAACCAGTTAACTGTGGATGAAGGGGGAGAATGCTGGGTCAGTGCAGATCACTTGCACCTGACTGATGTGGATTCTCTGGAGGACTCACTACGTGTGGCGCTGAAGAGAAGACCTCAGCATGGGGACGTGTATCTGGATGGTGTACCCCTGAGTCAAGGCCAGACTTTCACTGTTAGAGACCTGAAAAGTCTAAAAGTTAGGTCAGACATGTCAGGATTTCATTCACCATTTTCAATTATTAGCAGGATCAGAGTTGTTTTTTTTTTTTTTTTTTTCATTTTCTTGCAAATTTGCATAATTGGTATTATTAACTTATGAATGAATTTCAAGTATGTGCATTTTCCCCACACAGATATCGCCATGATAGTTCAGAGACAGAGGAAGATAACATTAAATGTATAGCCACAGATGGGGTGAATTCAGTTGACTTTGTTTTACATATTAAGGTAAAAAAATTTTTAAAAATTACTCATTGTGTTCATTAACATTAACTATTAGTAAATGATATCTAACTTTTATATTCATTGACAGGTAACACTAGTCAATGATGAAATGCCAGCACTGGTGCCAGGCTTGAAGACTGTTCTAGAGTGTGCAGAGGGACAGGATGTTGTGATCACCATAGAGTACATCTGTGCAACAGATGTTGATAGTGATGACAGCAAACTGACCTATCTGATTGCTCGTCAGCCATATCATGGTGTAGTGCTAAAGAACGGTATAGTGGTAGACAGGTTCTTTCAAGAAGATATAGAGGCCAGGATCATCAGCTACAAACACACAGGTATTAAAACTACCCCTTCTCTCTTCTTATCTGTATTATGCAACAATATTTCACCTATTGCTCTTTATAATAATTAAAACATATTTAGACCTCTTGCAGACTTGCAAAATATTGGTCTGTATTGGAATGCATCGTGGTTTTATGGTGTCTGAAATGAGAACTGTTACTAATACAAATAACATTCCAAAGGTCTGGAGGTTGGATTGCTCCCTCGTCGTGACACCATTACATTCGTAATCTCTGATGAACAGACGGCTCCAGTTCCGTCATGCTGCTTTGACAGACCTCCTCAGTTTAACAGGCAAACAAAACATCCCCAGGACTCCTTGTTAATCTATGACCTCAATATTACTGTTTATCCTGTGGACAACCAGCCACCATTCA
The DNA here is from genome assembly GCF_001660625.3 of Ictalurus punctatus. NCBI lineage: Eukaryota > Metazoa > Chordata > Actinopteri > Siluriformes > Ictaluridae > Ictalurus > Ictalurus punctatus. The sequence continues at coordinate 16,410,275 of NC_030422.2, read as the reverse complement.
TTGTTATTGGTATATCCTGTTTGATCAATTCTAATTGCAAAGCAAATAATCTTTAATTTATTGAAAGTGATTTAAGCAGACTTCAAACTGTAAGAAAGGAGTATTAAAGCATACTGTCTTTCCATAAGTAATATGTTCTTTTTAAATAATAAATGCTGTACTTGTTGAAATAAAGCTACATTTAAGTAGTAAAATGGGTATTTAACATAGAAAGGATTTGGCACAGATTTGGCTACTTACACTGAGGTACACAAACGATATACAGCAGATACACTTTGTGTAGTAGGTGTACAAGTACAGCCACTCTTTATGACTGCATCACACATTAACGTCTCACTACCCTGTTAGAGTCACTGATATGTTGAGAATTGGAATTGGCATATCTGTTCAGCATTGGTCATATGGTCCTCTTTCAATGAAGTACAGGGTATGGGGGCTTAACAGTTTTTACATAGCAACAAATGTGCTATAGGCAGTATATCCACACCTATATATGCACCTATATTTTAGGGTACCTGATAAAAAGGTCAGAGTAGTGTAAATATAAGGTAGATGTGCTTAGGTAATCATATATGTTTAGCATAACATATATCTATAATTCAAACAAGAGATATGTGATAGCATTTGATATAATAATAATAATAATAATAATAATAATAATAATAATAGTGGGCTTATTCTCCATGAAAAATTCTTTCCCTCTCCTCAGGTGAAGTGCTTCAGGTGGATGAAGGAGGCTCTACCTCCATCACTGTAGCACATATTGGAGCCTCTGACCAGGACACTCCTCTGGAGGACCTGCAGCTTGTATTGGTGTCTCCACCACAGTTTGGCTATATTGAGAACATTCTGCCTAGTCCGGGGTTTGAGAAGAGCAACATGGGAATCAGTATTGGTCAGTGCTCTCACAGAAATGGTTTTCAAAAGGCCGCTAGTGAAGGCTTACCCAGAATTGTGTCTTAAGTTGAAAACTTTAAGTAAATAAACACTAACCAACATTGAAAGCTTTCATATTCTCTGTCTCTCAGCCTCTTTTTCCTATAGGGATGTACTGAATGGACACATAAACTATGTGCAGTCCCAACACCAAAGGACTGAACCCACTGCTGACCAGTTTATGCTATACATCTCTGATGGCAAACACCAATCCTCTGCAATCCCCTTCTACATCATCATCAAGCCAACAAATGATGAAAGCCCAGATTTCATAGCCAGGAACATTAGTGTGAGCCTAAAATAATTGCTAAAATATACAAATGATTTAATATTTGAGTTTTTCTCCTGGCTAATATGGACTCCTTAGGACCAAACCCATGGAATATGCAGTGTATAGATTATGAAAAAGATATGATATTTAAAAAAAAATGTGTTACTGTACATCATATTAAAGAAACTTCTGTCAGTCTTTTTCATAGTAGTAAATATGGAGATGTGTTTTGCAGGTCCGAGAGGGAGACATGAAGGAGTTAGATGCCTCCATTATTAATGCTGTGGATTTGGATGTTCCCAGAGATCGATTAACATTTCGCATCATCCAGCAGCCCCAACATGGGGCTATCATGGGCGGGCTTCATGGTAATGATGTGGCCCATTATAGAAGATCCATCCAGAATCATGGAACAGAGGTTCATGTCCAAGTCTTCACCATGGAAGATCTCAGAAATGGTAATAAATGAACGAATGAGCAAATGAACTAACCAATCAATCAATTAATCAATTAACCAATCATTCAGACAGTCAGAAACTCTGGTCATTATTACATTCTGTGACATGTACAGCAGATTTTGAACCTCTTGGTGACTGTCCTCACAGGTATGATGCTGATGTATTTGCATGATGACTCAGAGAGTGAGCAGGACAGCTTCATCATCCAGCTGTCTGATGGAAAGCACCAGCTCCAGAGGGACATATTGGTCAAAGTGGTGCCTATCAATGATGAGAAGCCATGTATCATTAGGTATCTGATACAAAATGAAAGTACTCTGTCTTTTTTCTTTCTACACACAGAGAAAATAATTGAAGTGGTGAAGTGAAGGTATAGATAATGTGTAAAATCTTATCTAAAATTTGAAGTATTCAGTCAAACGTATGTGGACACCTGACCATTAGACCCATATGTGGGTCTTCCCCAATTTGTTGGCAGAAAATTGGAAGCATACAAATGTATAGAATGTCTTTCTTTGCTGTAAAGTTACAATTTCCCTTCACTGGAACTAACAGGCCCAAACCTGTTCCAGCCTGACAATGCCCCCGTGCACAAAGCGAGCACCCAAGGCCTCCTTGTCCATCATGGCTGAATGAGCAAATGCCCACAGCCACATTCAGAAATCTAGTAGAAAGCCTTCCCAGAAGTGTGGATGTTATTATAACAGCAAAGGCAAACTAAATCTGGAATTGGATGTTCAACAAGCACACATGGTTGTGATGGTCAGGCGTCCACAAACTTTTGTCCATACAGTGAGTATAGCATACATTTATAGGCTGGAGGAGAGGAGAAGAAACTCTTCAGGATTTTTAATGAGTACTTTGAAGGTGTAAATAAAATGTAAGTAGTAAAAAGTAAGTATTTTTTTTTAGGAATGTAATTAGGTAGGATAATTGTAAATAGGAGAGTCTTCAATTCCAATAACACACAAGTAAAGTATAAATAGCCCAATATAATACTTAAGTATAGTAACAAATGTAACAAAATAAAGTAGAATTAATTAATTAAGTATTTTTCACCCCTGAGCATATTATAATTGCATGCTGAAATAATTCTATGATGGAATTGAGCTAATAGCTATGGTGTATGTGCTACAGAAACACTGGGATTGAGGTGGAACCAGGAGAAGCTAGACTTATTTCCAGTGCTGTTCTAAGTGCCCATGACAATGACACGCCCTCCACTAACATCATCTATGTGTTTGAGAGTGTTCCTGTTCATGGCCTGCTTCAGATTAAGGTCAGTGCACAAGAAAGACTTTTCCTAAGCCTACATTTAATTTTAACAAACATCGACTATTACTATGTCTCTGCAGTATCATATAAACTGTACACTATTATTTTTATGAAATACCAATGATTATATGTCATCATATAATCATACATTTATGCAAACCTCTCTGGTGCCTTCTCAGGCAGGCCTGGACTGGAGGACACTGACAGCAGAAATGAACTGTTCCCAGGAAGCACTGGATATGAATTTGCTGCGCTATGTACACACAGCTCAGCCTGGAGCTCACACACAAGACTTTTTCATCTTTCATCTACAGGATGGCAGGAACCGTTCCCCTGCACAACACTTCCACATCTCTATGAAGGAGCTACAGAAAGGTTTTCGTTTATAATGTTTTAATCTCAGCTATTAGATGCTACATCAAATATAATGCATTAGAACGGTTGACATACATATTTGATAGAAGGTCAGATCATGTGGATTTTCATCATTTCTTTTCTCCAGGAGACATAGCATTGTTTGTAAAGCCGGTGAAAGCTAGCCGTGGAGAGCATGTAGTGATCACTACAGACGTCTTGCTGGCTGTAGATGGCACTGAAAGGCCAGAAGAGCTGCTCTATGTGATCACTGTGCCTCCAGTGCATGGTCATATGGAGTACATCAAACACACTGGCATTCCCATACACTCTTTTAGCCAGCTGGATATAGCGGCTAATCTGGTGCGATACGTCCATGACATCAGAGCTACCTCACCTAGAGACACAGTACAGTACGGACCATGCCTGTTTTTGTGACATTCATATTGTGTTTAATCAGTCTATTAAAGGAAAAATCTACCCTATACAATGTATATTAATCTTTATAAGTAGCACATGACCTTCGCTGACATCCCAGATTTAATTTGTAATGAGGTTTTTTTTTTTTTTTTTTTTTTTTTTTTAAAGAAAACACATCTTTGACTTCTTGACAGGTTGGTTTACTTTCACTTTGGTTAATAATTTCCTACATTACTCACAATGCTGACTACCTGTTGATACCTGCTGAGTTGTGGCAGTGGGATTTAGCTCTTGCTTCATTTCTACATAAAGACAGTGATGCAGCAGTACTTTAGTCTTTTAGTATGTTAAATAAATAAGGGTCCAAAGCGTCCATTTTCATGCTGGTATTGTACTTCATTGTACAATTGTAATCTCGTAGATCGCTAACTATCTGATCTGAGTCTCTGCTGTAACAGTCTTATAGCTGAATTGCATTCTGGATGCACACTATGTATGTATATACATCTGTTTTAGGGTATTTTCCTTTAATAGCATAGTGTCTATGCTTAACGTCTACCATACAGAAAATGATAGCTTTAAAATAATAAAGTATAATAATAATAATAATAATAATAATAATAATAATAATAATAATAATAATAATATAAGTAATAATATTATTATTAATAATAATAATAAAAAGGGTTGTGAAATAATTTCAGGCCTCACACTCTTGGCCAGACTCATTAAGATCTTTTGTTTGTGCTTCTAAGAGAAATCCCTAAAAGGTTCTTTGTAGAGACCTGTGTTTCCTATCAAGGAGGGTTCCTTTAAGAAGCTAAGCTCCATTAACTATCAAAATACCCTTTGAAGATCCCTTAAGAAACCTTTTATTCTAATAATCTACAGAACTTGTGGTGAATGCAAATTCTTTGTTTACATCTTGATTTTTCTAAATTGTTTCTAGGTTTGTCATCAGTAATGGAAAATCCACACGTAATGGTACTCTGGAGATTTTGGTTGAGATGACAGACAGAGTTCTCCCTACGCTCATGCAGATGGCTGGTCTGCAGGTTCCTCAGGGTTCCACCATTACTATCACCACTGATAACCTGCACCTGTCTGACCCAGATACCCCTCCCCATTGCCTGATCTTCATTCTTGTGCAGCCCCCACAGTATGGACAGATTATTGTGAAAGGTTTCCCCTTAGCTCCTGGGAGCAACTTCACACAGCAGAACCTACTGGACCTGGATGTTGCTTACAGACACTTAGGTGGAGCTTCTCAGATTGATCGTTTTACATTCATTGCTGCTGATAGCACGGCAAGAGGCTTCCTGGTGGGAGGGAGGACGCATACAGATCCAGTCTTCTTTTCTATACAGGTGTGCAGAGTTGAGTGTTAACCTATGAATTTTTGGTAGAAAAGAAGACCCCTTTATGACACATTTTGACTATTACAAACATTGCTATAGTATCTGAGTTGATTATGTAATAAGTAAGGAATAAAACATAAGGGGCATTGCTGTTACAGGAAAATAATCAACATCAAAGTGGTGTGATGCTGTGAACCTTTCGGCAGTACTCTCAGAGCTGCACTGTTATAGAAGATTAAGCAAAAACAACTAGCCAATCAGATTTGAGAATAGTGCTTTGGTGATACAATTAACACAACACACCGTAGATAAACCATCATAATGTTTAAAGTGGGTTTCAAAGAAGTACCAATACTATACTCATGATACACTATAGAGAATTTGTGTAAGGGTTGTCTTTGGTCTTTGGGGTACAAATGTATTTTTGACCATAAATGTGTGTGTATGTGTTCAGATTGAAACATTAGACCGGTCTGCTCCACGCGTGATGGTGCTTGAGACTCTGTGGAAAGTGGAACTTCTAAAAGATGGACGTTATGGAATCTTTATCTCATCTAGAGAATTAAAGGCTCAGGATATGAATGCAGCAGATGGGAATCTCATCTTCCACATACTCAGAGCTCCTTACTTTGGATACTTGGAGAATGCCACCAATGGTAAGAAGATGATGTAAACAGTTCTACAAAAATTATCGCTAAGTCAGTGGCTTAGTGGTTAGTACCTCTGGGGTTGGGGTCTCAGATCCTGCCTCTGCCCTGTGTGTGCAGAGTTTGCATGTTCTCCCATGCTTTGGGGGTTTCCATCCCTAGTCAAAAGACATGTGTTATAGGCTGATTGGCATCTCTAAATTGTCTGTAGTGTGTGAATGGTTGTGTGAATGTGTGTGTGACTGTGCCCTGTGATAGGTTGGCACCCTGTCCAGAGTGTCCCCTGCCTTGTGCTCCAAGTCCCCTGGAATAGGCTCCAGGCTCCCTCTGACCCGGTGTGGGATAAGTGGTAGAGAAAATGGATGGATGGATGGATGGATGGATGGATGGATGACCGCTATGTCTGCTTATAACAAAGCTCAATAAGCATATAAGAATATGAGAGAGTTTGTTGACTGTGTAATGGTGTACTGAGCGTAACATTGGTCAAGCTATATCACCATCAGACTTCCTGCTGTGTCGCCAGGTGCGTTTGTGCGTCAGAGGTTCACTCAAAGTGATCTGAACAAGAGGAATATTCTGTATATGATTAACCTTTCCCTGGAAGCCTTAAGTGACTGTCTGGAGTTTGCAGTCTCTGACCCACTGGGCAACACTGGACCATCTCACAAGTAAACGCATGCTAAAAAGTTTGCTTATATACCACAAGCTCATAATAAAGGCTAGCATTCTGAAAGAAGCAGTTTGTTATTTTAGTGCCCTCTGCTGCCTGTGAGATGAATTGCAATTGCAATAGAAACAGAGAAGCATTTACATTCTCCCCAACCAAATCCTTGAAGCTATATGTGCCTTGAGACTGGCCAGAATCATTTAAGCAGCAGATTGAAATGAAGAAATTAGTCAATACTATTGCATAGCAATATTGCAAATCACTGTTTTTTTTTTTTTTTAAAAACTTGAAATTATTATTATTATTATTATTATTATTATTATTATTACATGTCTAAAAAACCTTTAAATGTTGTGAACAGCACCTTCAAGGCATAATAAGAGAAAAACCATCACTGTCCATCAATGTTCATCTCGTTATTTCTGTTTCTTTATCTGTAGATTAGAGTTCAGCTGGGCCAGTGTAGAGCTGACCAAGACAGAGTATCGTGTGTGTGAAGGCAAAGGACCACTCTCTCTTACAGTTCAGAGGAAGGGCAATATGCAGGATTCATCATATGTAACTCTCAAGGTAAAAAAATGTAGCTCTCTATTTTCAATTAGTAGGAAAGGCAAAGGGAAACTGGCCTTTAGTGCATTATAACCAGTATGAATCCTGCGGGTTTCAGAAAACATGAAAGTATAAATGAGCAAATTAACTCTCAGCCTAGCTGTTGTAAATAAACATATGATTATGTTCTTTTCACTCATCAGGTAAAGGAACTAACAGCAGCTATAGGAAAGGATTTCATATCAGCTCCCTCAACTCTGATTCAGTTTGACCCTGGTACTGTACATTTGCTGATACTTTTTTTTCTTTCTTTTTTTTCTTTTTCTTTTCATAAAACCCTTAGTTGCTGTCACCTACAGCTACTACACCAGTGCTTTGTTAATAATATACAGTACCAAAAGGATGATGGTTAAAAACACTTATTTACCAGACTGAATACTAAAGCCGTATATGTCCAGGTGTGGCCAGTCGGCAGTGGAAGGTGGAGCTTGTGCAGGATTTTCTGGAGGAGGCTGAGGAGATGTTTGAGGTGACACTGAATTCCCCTGTAGGTGCAATACAGAGAGGAAACAACAAAGCAGTCATTACGATAATGGACAACAAGAATGGTCAGATCATAAATTAATAAAGTACCAAAGAGGGTTTAAGACCTGAGAGCAACTTTGTGGTACATTTCTTACATTTTATACATTTACAAATCAATGATCTTTTGGATATGGCTGCCTCCATAGGGCAGTGTGCTGAGAAACAGTCTCCCAGAGGGCCAGATCTTCAGGGTAAGGATCTCCAAGCAGGGTCCTACCCTAAACATGGCTCCATCCAGGTAGAGACTTTCCCTATCACCCTGGGAGATGGGTCAGAGTCTGTCAGAGGCGATAACTTGCCTCAAGTTATTACCCCCTTCTCCAAGAAAGGACTAAGAACCAATGGCAATGGAAAGTCTGTGAGTTGATATTCTTATATGAAAATGTGTGCCTCTTGTAAGCTATGTATATCACGCTCCAGTGCAATTTGTGTAATAGCTTATTTTCACACACAGATTCGACCCTCTTCAATCACTCAGAGTGGATCTGATGTTCTTTACACTGTAAGTCAATGTACCATGGTTTCTCATGCTTTTACTAACAGACATTGCCGCAAAGCAGCTTTACTTCAATCTGAATTCATTCACTTAAAAATGAACAAGGCAGAAGTATGAGTCGCAGGAAAAACTCCCTAAGATGTCATGAGAAAGAAACCTTGGGAGAAACCCAATGCAAAAGGGAACCCATCCTTTTCTGGGTGGATTTAATTGTTATAGTATACTAGTACAGAAGAGTGAAGTCAAACAGTACAAAATGATGTTTATTATGATCATATTGTGAATAAAAGTCCTGGGACAGTCTCTAGCAGCAGAACTTATAGTCATGACTGTAATAATCAAGTTAATGAATGTGGTATATCTCCTGTTTCTCAAACTATTGCTGTACTGCCAGTTAATGTTCCCTCATTAAAATGATATAACAGTTTATTTAAAAAACTTTGAAAAGCATTTCTCTATATTTATTGCAGTATCATGGAATAATGTCACTGACAGTAGAGGATGAAACTACAGCCTTTAACTCTGGGAAGAAGGCTCAAGTGCAGGTAACCAGTAGAGGGCAGCAGCGTTCCCTCCCAGGCAAAACCACAAGCCACCTTACAGCACTTCCTACACCTAACCGAAGAGGCACAGCACCTCAGGTATAAATCCAGTGTTGAGCATTAATAGAGCATTCAGAATGTCGTGTATAAGATTCGTATGTTACAATCAGGTTGCATATTTACAACTAATTCAATACATCTGTGTGCATGTTTATCCCAATGTAATCAATGTATACATGGTTATGTGCTCAGAATATTTTCTCTAGGCCAGAGCCTAAGGTCTGCACCCCAGAGCTGGCAGGTTTTCTCCATTTCAATGCAAGCTTAGGCCAGCTCCTGCAGTGCAATGGGATATCCTGGAAACCCTGGGCTGCTACAGATGAGGTAATCAGCATAAGATAGACAACATACTGTACGTATTCATCCTCTTGGATGTAACATTTCCATCAAATCCCATGTCATCTAATTCCTTTTAATGAATTCATCTGATTTTGTAAAAACAGATGATCTAATAGGAGTTTTTCCCTACTCTTCCAGGCTGTGAATGCACAGAAGTGTCCACAGGGGTGGACTTACCATAGTCACCACTGCTATCTGTTGAGCACAGAGCGAAAAGCTACATGGAACAATGCAGCCAGGACCTGTCGAGAGAGGTGTGATCAAACACAAAACACCAAACCTACAACAGATATTACATTCCTTCTTAGCTCTGCCTTGTGTCATCAACTCTAATTGTTATTCACCTAGCTTCCAAGGCAACCTAGTCAGTGTGCTATCAAAAGCGGACATGGATTGGCTCTGGGACTTCAGTGAGAGGAAGCCCTTCTGGATTGGTAATTTGTTCGGCACTCCATTCAGCTCATATACAAATTCATGCAAATTGAGAACATGTTTATGCTAAATTGGACAATTGTGATAACTCTGTGCAGGTCTGAATGACCGGGTGAGTAAAGGCCAGTGGGAATGGATGGATGGAGAGCCGGTTACTTACACCAACTGGAGGCATGGTCCACCCCGAACCAAAATCAAGAGCAACAAGAAGTGTGTTTTGGTCTGGAGGAAGACAAAATGGCAAATCAGAGATTGTAAGACTGGAAAGGGACACCATTTTGTGTGCTATGTGAAAACATGAGCTGCTACTGATTACCAAATAATTTATACCCTCTCTTAAGATTACTTGTTTACTTCATGATATGAGACCATCCAGTATATGATAGCGCTTATTATAACTCACATTTGGATGGTAAATAGTGAAATATTATTCTTAACATATAACAATATTTAGAGAGGCACTGTATACTATAATGACTGTATGTGTTCAAAAATGTTTGGTAGTGGATGCAGACATTCATACCTCAACTGTGTGGCAATGTTTTATTTTACAATCAGAACTAAAGCTATGCACATTCAAACTGAAATGACTTCTGTAATCAAAATCAACACTGCAATACTTTAAATGTAAACTCTCCTAGATAGATTTCTTACTGCATAATTATTTCATGTATGTATGTATGTATATACAGTGACAAAAAATATGTTGACACTTTTGTTTTCGTTATTTAATATCTTTCCAACCAATGGAATGGTCTTTTATAAATGATGCAATGCCCTGGTGCAATTTGTCCAAGATCACTGTTTACAGCATTTTTATCTAGAGCTTGATTTATTGTTTCTGTAACCTTTAAATATATTTTTTAATATAGTGTCCAAATATTTTACTCCCTATCAATTTCATTTTTAAACAGTCTTTGTTTATACTTAAGAATATAGTAGTGAAAGTATTTGTCGCTCTACTGATTACTTCTGTTTTTGTGTATATTTCATGCTAAATTGTTTCAGAAATTAAAACAAAATCTAAGATAAAACAAAGGCAACCTCAGTAAACATAAAATACAGTTTTTACGTAATAATGTTATTTACTGAAGCAAAAAAGTTATCTAATACCAACTAGGTCTGAGTGAAAATGTATTTGCCCCCATAGTTACTAATTCCCCAAATCATTGAAACTGCATTCATAATGGGGTTCAGCTGGACTAGACGCAATCAGGCCTGATTACTGCAAACCCAGTTCAATCAAATCAACACTTAAATAGAACTTTTTCAACAGCATGAAGTTAATAAATCAGTCTTGGAACAGTTACAAAGCTATTTCAAAGGATCTGGGACTTCAAAGAGCCATTATCTCCAAAGGGAAAAACTCGGCACAGTAGTGAACCTTCCCAGAAGTGGCCGACCTTCCAAAATTCCTCCAAGAGCACAGCAACGACTCATCCAGCAAGTCACAAAAGAGCCAAGGACAACATCAAAGGACCTACAGGCCTCTCTTGCATCAATAAAGGTCACTGTTCATGACTCCACCATCAAAAAGACACTGGGCAAAAATGGCACCCATGAAAGGGTGGTAAGGTGAAAACCACTACTGACCCAGAATAATATTAAGGTTTGTGTAAATTTTTCAAAAACACACCTTGATGATCCTCAAACCTTTTGGGAGAATGTTCTGTGGATTGACGAGTCGAAAGTGGAACTGTTTGTAAGACAGGGGTCCTGTTACATCTGGCATAAACCAAACACTGAATTAAACAAAAAGAGCATCATAGCTATGGTTAAGCATGGTGGTGGAAGTGTGATGGTGTGGGGATGCTTTGCTGATTTAAAGGAGAATGTCTGTAAGTCTGTAAGTTGAAACTCAAGTGCGACTGGATTATGCAGCAAGACAATGATCCAAAGCATAGGCTCAAATGGCCTCTGAATGGCTCAAAAAAATGTAAGTTTTGGAATTGCCTACTCAAAATCCTGACTTGAACCAATTTAGATGCTGTGGCAGGACCTTAAATAGGCAGTTCATACTCCAGTGTGCCTGAACTAAAGCAGTTCTGCAAAATTCCACCACAGTGCAGTGAAAGACTGATCTCCAGTTATCAGAAGCATTTAGTTGCAGTTATTGCTGCTAAAGGTGGCACAAACAGATTCTAAGATTAAGGAGCCAATTAGTTTTTCACATGAGTGATAGGTGTTGGTAACTTTCTTTGCTTCAATAAATATTCAATTTCAAATAATTTTTCACAGCACCGTATAGGTTTTTTCGTTCCTATTCATAATTTCAAAGTCAAATGGCATTAAGTGTGCAAATGTGAAGTGGATATATGCACTGGAAGCATATTAGATAAAATAATATAAAGGTTCTGAGTACTTATTTCCCCTCATTGTATGTGTATAATATCCTTTGTATGGGATTTAAATGCATTATGGGCTTTATGTACTCATAAATATAAGAGACATCACTATTCGCCTGTAGCTATACTACTGAAACTGCTCAGGCTATGATCACAGGCAGAAAGTACTGTACACTCCCTACTCACTGAATCACAAGTATTATCAAACTATTTTAAAGCCATTAACACACTGAACCAGTATTACAATCAGATGAAAATCATTTATTAAACATTTGTTGGTCAGTAGAAATTAATCATAACGACATACAAAGAAATCACAAATAAAATCAGCTATTTTCTGTTGTTTACATACAAAATAAGGCACTGTTTTATTAGTGTCCGTCTAGTAAACGTACAAAATTTACTTTAACAAAAATAAAAAATATATTTTTTAAAATGTACATTGTGTCTATGACATTAAAAAGGCTTTTAAAATAAAACCATACAGTACCCATATATTTTGGAGCAAATTAAAAGTCATGTACAAGCAAATATTTTTGTCTCGCATTAACTTCCATAACAGATGACAAAGTAAAGGTCCAGTCCACTGTCCAAAATGTGTGACCTTGAATTGATTAATTTAAGGAGATCAGCATGTCATAGTGCAAAAAAGATGCAGCAAAATCAATCAAGACACCAGGTAATATTTAATCAGTTTCATCTGTGTGCTTTAGTATATAATTCAGTGTTTCTCCTTCCCCCTGCTACAGTCGGAGCAGCAAGTTTAACCCTCTAAATAAAGTAAAACAAAATGTCTTCTGATTGTAAAACTGCCAGGCACGTTGAAGAAAATGCAGTTTAGTGCATTTAGGCTTGATGGAGTTACTTAGACATAGTCAGAAAGGTAAATACAAGAGCCAAAACATTTCATCAACATCCAAGACATTAGAAAACTATGTAAACTAATATGGGGGAAATCATTAAGCAGGGTTGGCTTTATCTTTTTGGCATTTATCTTAAAAACAACAACATAAAAAAAAATAGGAAAATATATTTTAAATCATTCCCCATTCCAGAGATGACTATCACACATAGCAGAAGTAAAACATCATCCATACATTTAAATATAACCAATGCGTTATTATCCAATTACACTGGAAACTTTCCTAAACACAGTGATGCAAACAGAGTTGTTCATCCACGTCTTGGCTCTTTCAGCAGTTTTCTACATTCTGAGATCTGCAATAACTCACATAAAACATACTGAATGAAAAAAGAAAAAAAAAAAAAAACAGACAAGAGGATCGATCTTTCATTCTATAATGGCTCATGAATGTGCAATTGCAAAAATGTCAATAGAATTATTCCTTGAATTCATTTGAGGCAAAAATAAAGGGAGAATGAAGAGCAAAGGTGTCTCAGGTCTCTGCAAGAGTCTGATCTCTTTGGCACGATGTCCATTTTAAAATGTTCTACATCTGTAAAAAAAAAAAAAAAAAAAAAAATAGATTTAGAAAATGCAGTTTCACATTTGTGTATGTACTGTAAATAAAAACATACAAGGTTATATTTATTTTTTAACCTTTTGATGTTTTGTTTAAAAAATTCACAAAAATGGTCTGGATATCAGATGATAACCAACCTCCGCAACAGCAGCTAAATGGTGCTATTTACATCAGATTAACCCTTTATATACACACACGCACACACACACACACACACAATACATCATACAATAATTACCTTTCTGTCTGGTGGGACTGATGTTTGGTGTCATAGGAAGCCATGTTCATCCAGTCCTTTTACAGAAACAGGATTCCATTTCACGAGGGGTTTACTGCTGGTGCGGGCTGAAAAATAAAGGATGTTCTTGGGTCAAATTCAATGTTTTACACCCAGCGGTCTGGTCTCCTACAAGAAGTTATTAGGATGTCAAAATTTGGACTACATAGCAATAATACCTGTTTCTTTCTTGGTTCTGGACAGATCTGGCATCTTTACGTCTGCGAGAGCTGGGGATGCAGTTTCCCCATGATCGCTCTCACTAGATGATGTGTGCTCTCCTGTTTTAGAATCTGCCGCAGATATTTTCTTATGGTACTTGGCCCGGTAAGTGTCTGTCATGCAGCTATCAACAGAAAAGTAGGTGGTGGGGATTGCATACTCTCTCGTGGCAGTGGATTCGACGCAAAAATCAGGGATGCTGGGACACTTGTCCTCACTCTCACTGGCAGACAGATCGTTCCTGTCCTGGTCGGACGAGCCGGATTTAGAGCTGCTGTCTGATGAGGAGGGCATGTTTGGCTCAGAGTTCTCGAAACATATCTCCGAGCTCATCTTCGACAAAGCTGCTCCTTTATAGGCTGGGGATTTGGGTCTCATGTGAGCAGAGTTTGGAATTAGAACTCTCGTGTTTTCAGATCTCAGCACTTTGGGTTTGGGGGGTAATGGTGGAACTGAGGTGCGAGAAAGACTCTGGGATGGTTTGTGATGAACAAGCGGAGGCACATCAGTGCGAAATAAAGAATCCTCTTGCTCTGATACAGGACCGGCCAAATCATCAGAGCTGTTCCACTCGGAGCTGCTTGTTTTGCTTAATAACCCAGTCCCAGTACTACCATTCACTCCGTCAGTTCTGTCCATGTGACCTCTTCTGTTCTGTCTATTACATAAAGAAAATATCATTTAATCATGCCATTTAATTTAACAATGATTTTTGTGTTTGATTTAAGACATTGACAAGATATACAATGAAATTAAATGAATTAATACGACTTTCCAGAAACAGAACAAAACAACCTGAAATGTTGAAAAGTGCCCAATGTGTTTCAGAGACAAAACATTTTTAAACCTTCACCAATGCTTTACCTGGGAATATGTTCGTAAGTTTTCCCTCGCAATTCACCTATAAAGAGAAAACGAGAAAACAAATTAGACTCGTATTACTTTATTAAAATTGTTTAAGACATACTTTTCTACTGGATATCAAATCAGTTTTGAGCTGCTCATCAATTTTGTATTATATCTGCACAAAAAGATGCAGTATGTCTTTACAGAGTTGGTATGAACAGTTTTAAATTAATTCAGCTAAATATGGATTTGCACAATGACAAAGAAATGAGAACAATGAATATTTGGTAGTGTAAAAGCACTGGCTGCTTCCCAGTCTAAGCTAGCCTCTTAGTCGTCAAGAAATAAAATAAATAAATGAAAAATCCATGGAGTAAACACAGCAAACAGCAAGTAAACAATGAATAACAGAGGAAATAATGTCATCAGGTCACTAGTAGATAAGATTTTTTAGCAAATCTAAATTGCCTCAAAAGACCAGCATTTCTCCTCCTAGGAGATACATCATCTAAGAGAGGAAAAGGAAAATGTGAAAGCAAAATAAAACCACCAGGGGGCGCTCAGGATCCAGACAAAGCGCTGCTGGGAAGAGAACACACTGCAGATACATACTTTGGTTAATGTGCAAACTTACTAAACATTTTAAACGGTATCCAAATGCCTAATAAACTCTAGCCGGATTAAAGTACAAATCATTTAAAAGTTTAAACCTGAAATTATTTTATTTAAATGTGGAAACTATATTGTCATTGTAATATTTCTACTCATCAGCACAGTGGAGTTTTTTCTGCTTAATGCTGCACAAAGAAAGTACAAAAATGAGCATTCTGCAGATATGCCTGAGGAAAATAAAAGCACACAAAAAAAAAAATTGGGGGGGGGGGGAGCCCTGCATGGTCAGGATATAGCAGCATTTAAGCAGGATGGTGCAATTTCTCTCCTGAGATACAGCCCGCAAACCCAGAGACCTGAAACTGCACTACCCTGCGTGACAGAGATGTGATGCGTCAGCACACAGCTTTCTCCCTCCTTCTGTTATTTTCTCAGAGCATTAGCAGCCACATCCATAATTATGACCGAACTTTAGACCTTGATTTGGGTTTCTCTTTTACCCTCTTCTTCCAAGCCGATCATGTTTAAGCTGCTAAGCCCCGTGTAAAGGATCTTTGTTTGAAGGCCACAACTTAAAGTGATGGAAGCAGATATAATGCTATTAACAGAGAGCAAAACAGAAGACTTTGCACTTGTTCGGGTGAAGATTTACACAAACCATTTGTGGGTTGTTGCTGTTTGAAGGCTCACTGTATAGCTCACGTACTTCCTGCATGTTTTACTTGCTGGTCAAATAAAGCTGTTGCACTGCAGTCATACCCATACAGAAGTATAAATGTGAAATATGATCAGAGTGTTATTAATCACAGAACAGGCAACTAGAGCCGCAACAACTAATTGATAAAATCGATAATAATCGATTAAGAAAATTGTTGTTCTTGATGAATCTCATGATTGATTAGTTGGTCTGCGCGCCACGGGGCATGTTTACTTATTAAGTTATCTCTGTTCCAAAAACACACAACGGAAAGCAAATACTAAAGTTTTGTCCCAAATGACGTACTACACACTTACACTATGCACTATATACTCTACCGTCTAGTGTGTAAATTTTTAGAAAGGTAGTATCATCTTAAATGGAACACAAGCAGGTTTTTTTTTTTTAAAAACTGTATACCATACGTATAAGCCTTTTCCAGTCAATGGTGCATGACGTCAAACACACGTAATGCGATGCCGCTAGTTTTAACAGAATACCCAGAGACAATGAAAATAAATTTCTTGTTTACTGTTTACATCAACATTACCTTTTATACCCAACATGACCTCAGTCACCATCAGATGGAAGCGTAAGGCAGGGGCACATTTTAAATTAAACACTGTAACCTGTAAACTTTACAAAGCTGAGTTTGTGTAGCATGGAAGCTCGACAGTGGTGCACGAGCACAAACATGTCTATATGTTTATATATAAAATGCTCCACTGTTCAAAGGCTTTGGGAAAATGGTGCAAGTTTCTTAAAAGATTTAGTTTAATTTAAGTTTAGTCATTATATGGTGCATTTGCATGCATGCAGTGTAAATTTTGTCGTTTATTATAACGGAAGTGATGTATTAGTAACAAGGCCGCGTTGCTCCTCACTCGCAGTGTAGATGCGGTGATAAACAGTGCGAGTGCAAGCGAGATCTGTAATGTCTAATTAAAACAGTATGATCAAACTAAACACAAGTAAAATAATATGTCTAAAGGCAGTTACTAACAGAAACCACAAGGTGCAGTGAAAGTGAGATTTTATTATTAATTTATGAGTGTAGTTTAATTATTGTTGTTTATTTGTGCATCGCTTAAAATAATGCATAAATACTTATACATAAAATAGACCTTTTACACACACACACACACACACACACACACACACACACACACACTTGAACAGTTGTGTTAATGTAAAGGTTTATAATTTTTATATAAGAGTGTTTATATTTGTAACACTCATTTTGTGGATTTTTCAACTATTTTGTATTACAAAAATGCGATGCGATTAATCGAATTAGGCAAAAAATAAATAAATAACTGACCGATTGATCGATTATGAAAATAATCGTTAGCTGCAGCCCTACAGTCATCACTGCACTTAGGAATATTTCTACAGAATCTGAGGGCTTAGCTTTTAATTTTCTGGGAAGGCCAAATGTTCCAACTAGAAAGCATATGACCAGCCTGCTCATGATTGATTTAGTAAGGAATAAAACACAATGGGCCATGCTGCTATAGGAAAATAATCCACTTTGGGGTGGTATTCCATTGTGGATTATTTTCCTACAACAGCATGGCCTCAATATTCTCACAGCAATTACCATTTTCAAATGTATTAATAAACATATCATTTTTTAAAATACACTATATAGCAAAAAATATGTAGACATCTAACCATCACACCCATATGTTCTTGTTAAAAACCCCATTCCAGATCTGTGCTGTTATAATAACCTCCACTCTTCTGGGAAGACTTTCCACTAGATTTTGGAGCGTGGCTGTGGGGATTTGTTCATTCACCCACAAGCGCATTAGTGAGGTTGAGGACACCTGGGGCTCACTTGGCATTCCAGTTCATCCCAAATGTTGGGATTGAAATCAGGGTTCTGTGCAGGTCACTTGAGTTCTTCCACTCCAACCTTGACAACCCACTGCATCATGGAGCTCGCTTTGTGCACAGGGGCACTGTGATGCTCTTTGTTTCAGCAAAGGGAAACTTTAATGCTACAGCATACAAACATCCTAAACAATTCTGTCTTACTAACTTTGTGGCAACAGTTTGGGGAAGACCCACATTTACAGTACAGTAGGTGGTCAGGTGTGGTCAACCTTTGGCCACAAAGTGTAGTGGAATGTTGTGGAACCTCCAGGAGAGAAGTTAGGTCCTGTGATCACTTACGTTACATAAGCTGTAAACTGTCACTCCTTCACATGCCTCTTTTTTTCCCCTCTTTCTTGAAATAAATAAGACTAAAACACACATGCTTCCTAGAAACCACGAGATGCAACGTTCTCCGTCCTGAAGACATTCTCATGAAAGAAAACTTAGTGACCTTTACAAAGCGCTGACACATGAGACTATCGACGATCATAGTTTACTTTGTTAAACTTGTTTTTTTGGGGTTTTTTCCCCCCAAACAGTTTATTATTAAACTTTAAATTAAAAATTGGATTCTGTGTAGTGCTTTCCATGCAAGTCCCTGTGAATTAGTTATTACTATTAAAACAATAATGTATATAGAATGAGCGCATTTGATATAAACCGATCATTTGATTTATAGCTGGAAACAATATCAGAACTGCTATTATAGAAAATCAACACCTTCTGACCAACTTGACGTGATAATTCAACAGCACTGCGAAATAAAAACAATCATTTTTCTAAGCAGTAAAAACAATAACCACAGTTTGAGACATGATCTCATCTACACTGCCCCTGTGAATTCTTTCGTTCATGTGTACACACCTTCACTGAACACAGCCAAGGGCACAGAACACTGCTATTCTAATCATAGTCTCACACTTGGAGAAGCATCAATTAAGGACATAAATATATCATGTGGCGAAACAGGCCTGTGGCAGTGCTCCTGGCAGTGTGGGAGCTTAAGATAGACCGGCTGGAAGGGAAGGGCTATGGGTGGTACAACTGCACCCATAAATTCTGGTCTGAACTGGGAGAGTGAGATGACTGGCAGTGCCACAACTCAGCTCACTGTCCCACACCTGTTTTGTATGTTAGCTCAGCCAAACTTAAATTCAGAACCATGAACATACAAACAAATAGCCAGATAAGGTACAAAAGTGTACATAAAGGACATTTAATACAATCGAACATATTTGCTCCTAAATAGTAAAACTGCTCTTAGCATTTTTACAATTGTGAAGATTTAATATGACAAAATGTACAGTAGCACAAGATACTGATCGTCAAAAGTGCAGAAAACATACAGTAACTGACCTCCAAACTTCAAGATATATTTGGAGGCCAAATGCTAAAACAAGTCACGTGTCACTAACAGTTTCGTCAGTAGAAATTCTGTTCCAAAAACAGCCATCACTACAAAGCTACGATGAGCAACTTGCAGTTAGATCAGATTTCTGTCAGATATATGTATCAGGTTCTACATGATACAATAATGATTTTTTTTGCACACAGTATTATTAGAAACAGCTCTCATTTTATGTTAAGATGCTATACTAAATCCAACCCAATAAAGGCTATGTCCATTTAACAGGTTGAACTTTCAGTAGTTCCTGCTGACTTGACCTTTAGCTACAGCTGGTGGGACACAAAATGCACCTCTCAGCTGGGAAAGTAGTGAGCGGAGCACTGAGCTTAAACAAATGCAGACAAAATACGGAAAATACAGGGCAGTTAGCATTTGAGAAAAGAAATCACACGAACAAGCAGCTTTCTTTTAAACACCCTCCTAAAAAGGTAAAAGATAGTGAAAACAAAGGCTACGTTCAGGCAGCCAGAACCCTTCCCACCCCTCTTTCTTATTTTTTTAAAGCATAACTGATTTCAGCAGGAAGGATATTATGCATTCTGAATGACCAAAAAACAAACATAAATGTGGTTTCAAATCTGATCAAAAACCAGTGTAATCAGATTTGCATGTGTTTGTTTTTCACAAGTGGCTTCTTGATATCAAACATTTTGTGACAAGAATGGCAGCAGAGAGGAGAAACTCAATTATATGGCATGACGCACTCTTCCGTTTTTGTGGCTATAGTCTGCATTGAAGTTAATATTTTATGCATTTCAGGACAAAAAATATACACAATATGGGGAAGAGGAATCCCATAGAATGATTCTAACTGTGTATTTCTGCACAGTAGACATGTAAATTGAGCGAAAGCTCAGAGTAAAAAAAATACTGTGGGTAATAAACTAAAAACCGATAATTAAACATTTTGAGTCAAATACTTTTTTCCCCTGTGTCATTCCTCTTTATTATTACACATAACTTCATATATAATGAGTTTTTATTTATCACGTATACATTACAGCACAGTGAAATTCTTTTTTTTCCCCCACATACCCCAGCATGTTAGGAAGTTGGGGTCAGAGCGCAGGGTCAGCCATGATACAGCGTGCCTGGAGCAGAGAGGGTTAAGGGCCTTGCTCAAGGGCCCAGCAGTGGCAGCTTGACTGTGCTGCATTTATGGACTTTAATGTTGTGAATTCTTTATATTTCCAGATTTCTTGAGTTAATACTGACGTCTGGTGAAAATTTCATGTGAACAGCCTCATTGGAAATATATTTACTGAAAACAATGTTGTCACGTTCAATACTCATTTCCTCCACTGTATTAGACAGCCTTTAAGAATGCCTTTGAGAAAAGAAGGACGTATTGAAATCATTCTCATAGCTGTATCGGGAAGCTGTCGCAAGGTTGCGATGGACTTTAAGAGGCAACAGGACAAGCACATCACACACAAAACTGTTGCAAACTTATTAACAAATTCAAAAAGACTGGAAATAGCAGAGAAGTAGACATCCACTGAAGAAGACACAACCAACGTGGTGCTGAGAAACATAGTCCCTTATTTATGGAGATTTTTGGGACAGCCTGTAGTTAAAATTCAAAACCAAACTAAAAGGATTTGACATCTTTAGCAAAAATCTTCATGTTGATGCAGCACTACTATACCAACCACTGTGGATAATAATGAGCAAATTCAGCTACACCCAAAACAAACTAATCACTTTTGTTCACTTATAATTTGTCATAAAGACTTTGGTTGAAAAAAATTAATCAGGTTCGCTACAATAACCCACTCAATATAAGTTTGATCCACACATGATAAATGTTTTATCTTCCCCTGCAGCTTTAAACACAAGATACTAACGCTCAGCAGAATGAACACACTGAACACAGTGGAACAGAATAAAATAGAAGGGAGAAACACAAACCTTACATACAAGTCAACATCAAACATGAAATAACATGCCAGAACTGCTGCACCTACAGTTGCAAACAAAATTATTCAACCCCCCATTGCAAATCAGGTTTATTGTCAAAATATACAGACTTTCAGCTGTTTGCCATGAACAAATCAAACAAAAGCAATTGAAATAGTTCAACACAACGAATGCTTCAAGTGGTTTCCCCAAATTCAACTGAAAATGCAACTTCCAATGATTTCTCCAGTTTCACAAGTATTCAACCCCCTGAATAGAATCCCTCACAACAGCACAAATATGCAAAACAGGTGTTGTCTCAAACACACCTGATGCAACTAATCAAGGGCTTCATTAGTTGTACCACGTGTGCTTGAGCTGGAACACATTAATTACCTGAACTGGCTAGTGGCAGAAAATAAATGAAATACCTGGACGGGGCAGAAAAAGGAAGCTATCAATGGCTGCAACCAGATTTCTGAGGAGGCAGGTTGTGAAAAACCCTCAAGTGACTGCAAAAGACCTGCAGCAAGACTTGGTGGCAACAGGCACTGAAGGTTCAGTGAGTGCAGTAAGGAGCATTCTAAACACAGAAGGTTTCCATGCCAGAACTCCAAGACGTACACCACTACTGACCCAAGAGCACAAGAAATGTCGGCTCAAAATCTTATAAATAAGCCATAAAAGTTTTGGGATTCTGTTCTGTGGAGCGATGAAAAAAAACTGGAACTTTTCAGCACGATGGATCAGCGGTATGTCTGGAGGAAGAAGAATGAAGAAAGAACACTTTGTCCAGAGTCAAACATGGTGGTGGCTTGGTGATGCCCTGGGGCTGCTTTGCATCCTCTGGCACTGGAAACCTGCAGCGTGTGGAAGGCAAGATGGATTCATTGAAATATCAGGAAACCCGAGGAGAAAATGTCATGCTGTCTGTGAAGAAGCTGAAGCTTGGGTGTCACTGGACCTTCCAACAGGACAATGATCACAGGCATACCTCAAATTCCACAAAGGCTTGGTTGCAGAAGTAGTCCTGGAAGATTCTATAGGACCATTACAATCACCTGACTTGAACCCCATAGAAAATCTCTGGTGGGATTTGAAGAAGGCGGTTGCAGCATGAATCCCCCAAAATATTACTGAACTGGAGGCCATTGATCATGAAGAATGGGCTCAGATTCCTCATGAACACTGCCAGAAGCTGGTGTCTGGCTATGCATCTAGTTTGCAGCAGGTCATAACAGCAAAAGGGTGCTCTACTAAGTACTAAATATGCTTGCCATGAAGGGGTTGAATAATTTTGAGACTGGAGAAATCATTACATTTTGCATTTTCAGCTGAATTTGGGGAAAGAACGATTTCAATTGCTTTTGCTTGAATTGTTAATTGCAAACAGCTGAAAGTCTGCAAATTTGACAATAAACCTGATTTGCAATGGGGGTTGAATAATTTTGATTGCAACTGTACATGCATGACATACAAGAATGACATTTATGCAGTTTGGCATTAACTGAAAAATCTTGTTATTTTCATATGATTGACTTTAATATTTATTAAATGAATGAACATCTCACAGAAGATAGAAAGAACAAATCTTTAAGGTCAGCAAACATGTCCATGGGTATAGAGGCACTCACAGGCCAGCATGAGGTCAGTTCTAAATGCTGCTCTTTCCGCTTCAATTCATCAACTCATAACTGTTATATAAACCACCTTCAACAGGACAAAAACATCTACAGCTCACTTTTTTTGTTTGCCCCTTTAACATGTCAAGTCATTTGGAGTATGATGATCGTGAAGATCAAATAAGAGCAGAGACAAAACAAAAACACTTTATATATTAAAAAAAAAAAAAAAAAAAAAAAAATCATGTGGGTTTAAATGTCACGTTCCTGACAGCCCTGCTCTTGTCATTTTCTGGCAGCGTGGGCACAGCTGGGCAGCAGCAGTCTGTTAATCCTGCATCACTCCTGCAGAGAAGCAAGAGCCACTGCCCTGGACTACGATTTGGAGAAATAAACATTTCTTTGTCTTTGTTTTACTTTCTGCTGAAACTGACGAGTACGTTGTGTTGTTGCATAATCCGTAGGAGGCTGAATGACATCTTTATTGTGAGCCATGTGCCAGGATGAACAGACAGGGCACACACTCCTGCTGCATCCCGTCCTCTCCTGCACCCTCCCTCCCTCACTTTTGCCATATAATCTCTTTCAGAATATAAAAGAACAACGAAAGAAAAGTTCGGCATAGTTGTCTGACACGGCATCCATCTTATTTTGTTCTGTTTAGCATCAAAGCACTTACCGTAAGAAAATGGAGTCTGCGAACTGTCTGCCTTTGAGTCCTCATACCTCTGTTGGTAATCTGGGTCCCTAAAAAGTACACAATTAACAGACTGAGTGACAAAACACAATTGCTAAACTCCTCATGTGGATTTGGCAGTGTATATTGCAGGTTACAGGTTTTCCCCACGCCCTGGCTTTTCAAGAACACACACACACACACACACACACACACACACACACACACACACACACACGCACACGCACACGCACACACGAAACCATTGCTTCACCATGGTGGAATGTGATCACTACCATGGCTCTTTAGCCCTTTTCTCAGAAGACAAACATTTATTATTATTATTATTATTATTATTATTATTATTATTATTATTATTATTATTATTATTAACATATATCCTGGAAGTATTTGATAACACCTTAAATTACAAGTTGGCTGCAAAAGGTTTACCAAATTTCAAAACCAAAACAGGCTGGATCTAAAACACAAAGCATTAATGCTATTGACAGTGGCATTCCACTTCTGGTACATTCCCACATGACAATACCTTAATTTTCTACTGAGACTAATAGTATGCTCTAAAGTATTAAGTAGCAAATTGTATATTTATTTTATTTAAGCTTAAATATTGTTACATTTCCAGTAAATTAACACCACAAATACAATCCCCTTCTGGGCCAATTCTATTGTTTTCGCTATACATTGAAGACATTTGGGTTTGAGATCAAAAGATGAATACGAGACAATAGACCAGAATGTCAACCTTCATATCCTCATATTTACATCTAGAGATGTTCAACAACTTACATTGCACCATTGGTGGCAGACCACCCAATTGTTAGGTGAGCAAAAGTATAGGAACGGATGGTCTTAAAGTAAATATCACTTAATATTTGGTTGCATATCCCTTGCTTGCAAAAACCATGAAAATATAGATGAAATAAAATAATAATGAAAAAGCAAGATTATCAAACATGCATCAAAAAGCACAGACAAACCTTGTCTCTGAAAATGCTCATCTTTGTTGTGATTACTAAAAACTTCTGTGTCACTTATTTCCCTTCAAGCAGTTTAAATTGAGCCTTTAATTGAGTGGGTCTTAAGGTTTTATTATTATTTTGGATCTGTGGAACACTGCCAAGCACCACATTCATTCAATTTCAATGAATGAGTCTGTAAATTACTGCAACAGCAATTCTCCTCATCGAACTCTACTGCAGGAAGGGAAAGCTTGCACAAAGCTACAGCACTTTAGCACACTCAGTAACTTGTCTGGATGGAGCCATAAAGATTACTCTAATAAAATGACAGTGTTACTCCAGCTCAGGAATGTTTAACTGAACATATAAAGACATACTGTGCATGTTTAGTGGTGGTGAGGTAGTAGCTAGATAGCACTTTGTATAAAAGTGTCAGCGTTAATAAATGTAACATAGCACTCATTAAAATTGCTAACTAATGCTGTATAACAGCGTTGCACATGATAAATTGTGAAAAAATTGGAGGAATAGCCCTTCTATTCAGCATTTCATCCAGCAACCTGCATTTGTACCTTCGTAATAAGATAAACCACTTAATACACATCTAGTCAATATGAAGATATGCCTGGGCTACAATGTTTTTAGCTGAGAAATATCAGGCACATTAAATTACCACATTACCAGAAAGCAGTTAAGCCTGACTGAAAATGCTCTAACCCACATACCAAAAATGAATGACACCATTCCTCACACCATTATAAAAACATTATTCATTATTTACAACACAGTGCAGCTATAGCTGTTAACTATTAAAAAAACAGCAGCACTTCTATACAGTGTCAAAATACATTTAGTTTAAACTAGGCATTCAAAATTAAACTGAAAATAATAAAGTAGCAATTTCTAATGTCAGAAATTTCACTGACAATTTTTGCATTTCATAACGACCCTGTTTAATACAGGCTCTGACTTGCTTGTAACGACATTTACACAGAAACCCCTCAAATCATCTGTTCAAATACTCAGTCTGTACAGGATTTCGCAACTTTTCTTTTTTTATTGTTACAGCCAAAAATGCTCGATTTTGCTGTGACTTTTTAAAAAATTAGCGATGCAACTGAGTTTTTCGTTGCTTTTTTTTTTTTTTCCCCCCCCTCAGAAAACTACTTGAATTACAGAAATTACAATTGCACGAAATTGTCTTTCACAGTGATGTTTGTTGGTAAATGAAACCTTTTAGCTGTACTCGTGTGGAACGCACATGAATCAAAGATGTGATGCGAGTCTTGGCCCAAAACTGAGGAAAATCAGTGGTAATTTTGAAAAATTGCAAGCTCCTCTGAATATTGTGGGAGTTTGCCTGATTTTGCATTCATTTCTGCAATCTGAAAATGGCAAAATCCTGGAGGGACTGGTTTGCCAGGATTCAGTTCCACCTATGCCAAAAAAGAAAAACGTAGACAGAAAGCCACTCTTACCTCAGCATGTGTACCTCAGGGACACGCCGTCGCTCTCTTGCACCTACATTCTCCACCACGGGAGAGTCCATACCAGCCGAGCCATTGCTCAGCCTGTCGCTGCTCTCATATCCAGATTCCATTCGCTGGTTCTTCCAGTTTTCTTTTTTTAGTGTGAAGTGGTTAACAGTGCCTTTGGTCCTTTCTCTTTCACGGCTTTCTGATTCCAGTGAGCTCCTGCTGCCCAGTTCATGACGCTGCTCATCCTCGTAAATAGTCATCAAGTTTTTAGTTTTACCATCTTCACGCGCAGACCAGCTGGTCTCACGCTCATACAGCAGCCTCTTCGGGTCAGAGGTCTGCTGACCCAGGCTGGGGAGACGGCTCTCGTTGTTGTTGCTCAGTATGCTGTCTACATTGAGGACCTGGCGCATGGGCTTCCAAGCACGGTTAGCATGAGTGCGTAATGCTCCGTTAGGACGCCCTCTTGAGTCAAAGCTACTGTCTGTATCATAACCATTGGAGAAATCTAATCTCGAGGACAGATTGCTGGATGGAGAGTGAACTGGGATGCGAGGTTGAGAATGTGAACGTGGTGCGTGAGCTACACGCCTGTTTGTGCGGGGAGAGCGCTGTGCCCGTGTCGGGCCCACGCCCTGACTTCTATACAACCGAGACTCTGCGTTTTTAAATCCGTTCTCAGGAGGCGAGAGTGATCGCGAATAGGACCTCTCTGAGGCAGTGTCTGGGAAGAGGAAAAAAAATAAATAAATAGAGATGTAAATCATTTATTGTGCTGTTAATAATTTTCAATAACTGAATCTGAATGAGTATTTGGGCATTTTTACTAAAGTTTTAAATAACAAAACTGACTTTTCTCAATACGGCATAGTGTAAATACATCATGTGAAGAAAGAAGCTCTTTTCTATCCCACTGAAGGTGGAAGGGTGACTCTTTTTGGTCTGAACAAGGCTGAATTAATCTATAGGCTTTTCTAGATCTCTGATATAAAGGATAATACACAATGCGTTGGTGCAAGGGAAACTGTTTTTCATCTCAGGTTAAATGTACAAGGCTGGTACAAGGCGACCATTATGAAGTCTTCAGATAGAGTAATAAGAAGAAACATGTGCATATGCACGTATCTCTAAGGGTATAGACATAAAATAAATGTTAGTGTGTTAGAAGACACCAGTGGAGTAAGTTCTGCTAGTATAAGTAAAGTAAGTGCACTTATATGTCCATTTAAATCCTTCATGCTTGTATACTTGTCTGAGAAAGATTGGAAGCCATTGCAGGGGTCAATGTCAAAATAATCAGGCATGTATGCACACTCCATATAGTTCCAACAATGCATACAGACTATATAATGTCCATACACACACACGCACATGCACACACACACTATTTGTGTAAAAGTTGTTAACGATGATCATTGCACTCCCATTCAAGCTCATCTCAGTGAAGCAGATAGGACAGAAGCACAGGAGTAAATGTACTGCAGTGACAGTTATGTGATATGATAGAAGAGTTAATATTGCCTGGGACGCTGTATCAATCACTGGACAGAAAACTGCAGGGCTTTTACTCTGACTACATTAGCCATTTAGTTACATTTTGCTGACAATGCTGGATAAAGGCTTTAAATCATGCTATAGCCACTTTTAGATGCGTGTGTGTCTGGGTAGGTGGGCACAAACTTGTATATGATTAGATTTAATACTAAAGAATATTACATTAAAGATTTAAGTCAAGGCTTGAAAAGTGTTGACTCTCAAAACAGCACAAAAGCCCCTTGCATAATTATCACTGATTGAGGAGAGGATGTGTGGTCAGAATTAGAGCTGCACCGATTTAAAGGCAATTTTTCACGT